>NC_133620.1:429738574-430038574 GCF_048593235.1 Sminthopsis crassicaudata
TCCATAGGTGGGGAACCCCATGATGAGCTTTTCTGCAGGAACGCCATTGTCTCGCCAATATTTCATGGCAAATGCCTGTGGGAACATCCAGCTTGAGGCTCAGGAATAAGTTACCTTGACTTTCCCCAGCCTCCCCCCAGGGAGCCTGAATCAACTACATCTGCTTTAGCCTTACACTATTGAAGAAGATAAAGTCACCATGGTCAGCAGAGCCCTGATATAGGGGGCTGTTATGTCCTGTGACCGTGTCCCAACCACCATGAAAGTCATAGGTCATCACACTGATGAAGTCCAGGAGTCTGGCAAAGAAAGAATATTGAAAATTATATGGTTATATCAATCTAGTTCTCTGTCCCATCCAATGAAGGCTTCTCCTTAGCGATACCTGGATCACTGGACTATCCAGTTTTCCAAACAGTGAATACAGTGGGTGCCAGCTAGTCTTATACTTAGCACATGATCATTCAATCTCTTCTTGAAGACCTCTGATGAGGGAGAGATCCAATACCTTCATCTCTGAGAGAGCCCTAATTATTAGGAACTGCTTTTTCCCCCCTATTTGGTGTAAATTTGCCTTTTCACCGTTTTTAGCAACTGCTCCCAGTCCTACACTCTGGGATCAAGTGAAATGGTTCTTAACACTCTTTTGTATGACAGTTCTTCACAGGCTTTTGTATAAGTCTCATGGAGGAAGAAGGAAGAGCAATTGTTAGGAAGAAGGAAAAGTAAGAAGAATATAGTAGAGTATAGACTTCTAACAGGCAAAGGGTTTCATTTTTGAAATATAATAGGCACTTCATAAAGGCAGAAGGAAAAAAGGAAGGAAGGAAGGAAGGGTAGAAGGAAGGAAGAGAAGAAGGAAAGAAGGAAGGAAGGAAGGAAGGTAGGAAGGAAAGAAGGAAGGAAGGAAGGAAGGAAGGGTAGAAGGAAGGAAGGAAGGAAGGAAGGAAGGAAGGAAGGAAGGAAGGAAGGAAGGAAGGAAGGAAGGAAGGAAGGAAGGAAGGAAGGATAGAAGGAAGGAAGAGAAGAAGGAAAGAAGGAAGGAGGGAGGGAGGCAGGAAGAAAGGAAGGAAGAAAGGGGGAGGGAGGAAGGAAGGGAGGAAGAAAAGAAGGAGGGAAGGAAGGTAGGAAGGAAGGAAGGAAGGAGGGAGGGAGGAAGGAAGGAAGGAAGGAAGGAAGGGAGGAGGGGAAAGGGAAGGAGGGAGAGAGGGAAGGAAGGGAGGAATAGAAAGAAAAAAAAATAGACAGAGCTAGGATCCATTGGTCTAAATATTTGCTCCAAAGCTTTACCTGTACTAAACAAGTATAACTAGACCCCGACTGATACAAATCCCAGAAAGTGATGACTTCTATTTGAATTCACACTATTCAAAGTGATAATTATGTAAAAATATGGTCATTGGTTCAAATCCAAAGGAAATAATGGAGCTGATAAATGGGTTGTATTATAGGTACTAATTAGGACTTCTCCATAATACTGAGTTGAATTAAGTTGACTAGTCTGATCGATGGGTGTAGGTGCCCTGTGATGAATGGGACAAAGAATCAAATTCATGTCCTGGGCCATTTTTCCTTCTGTGCTCAACTCACGCTCCAATCTTGGCAATCTCGTAGCCAGCATCGATGGTCCCTTTGCCAGCAGACACAGCTGCTGAGATAAGCAGTCGAGGTCTGTTTGTAAGTTGTGCCTCAGCCTCAAAAGCTGCTAACATTTCCTGGAGAGAAAACAAGAATGATTGTGATAATAATGAAAATGTTTGTTCTGGGGCAAATGGAGATTTACCTAAATGATCCAGGTTGGATTTGAAGTACAGTGTTATTTTATAGAAAAAAAAAAAAAAAAAAAAAAGAAAAGAAAAAAAGAAAAAAAAAACGTTCTAGAGAATACTAATAAATGACATTTATGGAGCATCCTAAGGTTTATAAAATACATATGTTGGCTCATTTGATATTCATAAGTACTTGACAAAAGAGGCATCCATTTTCCACTAAGTAATTACAGCTCAGAGAAAGTAATTTGCTCAAGGCCACACAGCTATTGCGGATCAAAGATTGAATTAAAACTCAGGTTTTTTATCCTTACTCTAAATCCATGATAATTGATAATAAAAACCAGCATTTTGGGGTAGCTAGGTGGTACGGCGGATAGAGCCCCAGATCTGGAGTCAGGAAGATTCGAGTTCAAATTCAGCATGCGTGACCTTGGGCAAGTCACTTAACCTGTATTTTCTTCAGTTCTTCATCTGTAAAAGGGAGAAGGAACTTTACCAAGAAAAATCCATGAACAAGTCCATTAGATCACACCACAATAAACGTAGCACTTGAAGGTTTACGAGCTCGTTCCGGACATGCTGCCTTTCTAGATGGCACACGGGCACATGTGGGTGGGAAGGATGCTTGCCCTCTTTCTGTCCTTGAGATCTAAGCTCAGTGTGGGGACCTGGAATTTGACCTCCGATTTTCTGCTTCTGTTTAGTTGAGGGGCTTGGAGCTGGGGGGCGGGTGGGAAGGACAAGTAGCTCAAGGGTCATAGCAGTCCCACCTCAATCAGAACAGTGAAGCGCTGCTTGTCCTCCGGAGGGCTGCCCCGGGACCCCGGGTACTCAAAGTCCAGGTCAATCCCGTCAAAGCCATACTGCCGAAGATACTCAATCACGGAGTCGATGAAAATCTTACGGTTGCCAGCCGAGGCCACCATGGTGGTGAACCTAGCAAGAATATCAATGTAAAATCACCCAGCTAGGAGGAGGAATCCCAGAAACCTCCTTTTATGACCGAGGAGCCTGAGGTCCAGGAAGAAAAGTGATTTTTTGTGGTCGTACAGCTGATTAATGGAAGACCTGAGACTAAGACCAGATCCCCCAGAATTCCCATTCCAATATGGTTATTATGCTTCTCCTTTCTCTCATCTGGACTAAGCTCAGGGAAAGATTACCTTAATAAACACCATAAATCATGCTTTAAATTCATATTTCTATAGCACACTAAGTTTCCTCCCAAAAGCTCCATGTATAATATAAATTTATATCATATTACATTATATATAATATACATAATATAGTATAAATAATATGATCCTCATATTGGAAAACAGAGATTTCATCGAAAAAATTAAGCATGTTGGCTACAATCACACAGCAATTAAGTGTCTGAGATTCAGTTCAACTGAGATCTTGTGATCCCAGCTCCAGTACTCTTTTCACTAATTCCACACTGGCTCTGAGACATGAAAAGTACTTAAGCAAGCGAAGGATAAAAAGCCAAGACAGATTATTCATCCCTTTCTTAAATCCATTGCTTTTTGCTATTCCGGGCATCTTGTCCTGATTTTCTCCCTTCTGTCACATCTCAGCCATTGCCCCTTTCACATAATCTCAGGTTCCTCTTCTCCTTGAGACATCAGAGCTGACCCCATCTCCCTTCCCTCCCACCCATCCTCAGGAGAAGGAAAGATTCTCACTTCTGGGTACCGAAGTTCCACCCGCCGATAGCCAGGAGTGTGACCAGGTTCTTGTTGCTAGGGAAAAAGGAGAGATCTTAGAACTTAATCATCCCCTGAAAATTCCCTGGAAACTGCTTACTATGGTACCTCAGTCTTTGAGTTCTGAAGGAGAGAGAGCAGTATACCCAGCAGGGACTCCCATTCCCTTCCTGAAAGGGAGTAATGTCCACCCTACTGTCCGTAGCAATGACTGAGCCTAAGATTGGAGCCTCCATCCCTGCGGTGAGCCCACCAAACTACATGCCCAAAGTGAGTGAGTAAAGTTAGGAGAAAGGTGTGGAGAGATATTTCCCATATACACCCACAAATGTTTATCTAACTTGATAAAAGCATTTCTACTTAACCCAAGGACACACTCAGGGCACTCGGTCAGACATCTATAGAAATCTCAGAAGTATTTTCTTTTCCCTTTTTTTTTTTTAAAGTCCAGATCATAAAAAGGATTTAGTTCTTCTTTAAATCATGAAAAGTAAGGATAGGCTCCCTTCCTCCCTATGCCCATTAAGGCAAATGATTTCCCAAAATCCCATCCCTTGAGTCAAGTTAGGAATCATTGCTTCTTTTCTTTTCCTGTCTCAGTCTTGTTGGATTTTCAACCAAGTAACCCTGCAGTCACCAGGGCAAGAAGGGATGCTTGCAATTATCAGCATCTGGGGACTGAATGTTATCTGATTATACGACTAGAGGTAAGTGGAAAATTGAAGTAATTCAGGCAGGGAGGGGAAAAAATACCAACCCTTAATAATTAATATGTAAAAATAATATATATTAATATATATTAAAATAATAATAACAAATAATATAATAATAATTAACAATTAAGGGAAAAGAAAATTATGTAGTCCACATCACTTAGATTTTGGAGCTCCTTGGCCTAAGACTTTCATTGTTCTTTCTCCACATTAACCCTCTCTATTTTGTCCACATTGACCCAGGCTACAGACACCTCCCACAGTCTGCCCACTCCACCCCCAGCCCCTTCCCCATTTGTTTCCACAACTGGCTACTGACTGCTCTTTCAAGGCCTGGAATCTTGGGTAGAGAACATCATCATTCCACTCATAGGGGGCAATCTTGTTGTTGCTCATGGTGGCAAAGGCATAGATGAGGTGGGTGCACATGCAGGGGTCCACATTCTCCGGCATGTACTTGGCAGGGTCCGGCCGGTACTGGGACCAGTTGGTAAAATAGCACACGAGCTTGAAGGCTGCACCTGGGGAAGAGGAGGAGCAGACATCGTGACTCAAGTGCCTGCCTCTCAGGGGAAACCTTCTGGAACGCAGACCCTCAGATTCTTCATCTAAGAAAGGCTCAGATTTAAAAAAAATTATTTCAAAAAATTATTTCAATAAATTCAAGCTGTATCTGTATTAAATCATTCCCTCAAACTTTATTGTAAAAAATTTCCTTAAAGAAATAAAACTTTAGGGTGGACTCTAAAGGCTGTCTATTTCCAGCCCTTCATTTTACAGATGAGTAAACTGAGGATCAGGGAGATTAAGTGAATAGGCAGGGAGTCTATATTCTATTGTCTAATTCCAGAGCTTCCAGGGTCCGTGGTTGTTCACATACCCATGAGCCAACGGTAGCCACTAGGAATGGAGGATTGGGGGGTGGGAAGAAGGTTACTGTACTTACCAAGCTGCAGCTGCAGCAGCAAGACCAGACCTGCTGAACAAAGGGGAAACCATGACTTTCCATCTGCCCTGCCTGGAGTGGGGGGCTTCCCCTCATAAATGGCATAGTCCTTCCTTTGCAGCTCAGCCCAAGAAAAGCACCCATCTCCCAGGTACTCCTGTATAGATGATGCTCATTGAAGATTCTACTTGTTGTTCAAAGCACTTTGCAACCCCTGGGGAGAAAGAAACCTCAAATACCCTACCCATGGGGGTGTCATCAATCTGCACTCACAAACCTGTGACAGAATTGTTTATGTAGTCATTTTATTCTATAGTTTACAAAGCACTTCCCTCACATAAAGATCCTGTGAAATAGACAGGACCCTCCCCAATTGCCTTCTTTTTACAAATTAGGAAACTGAGGACTGGAGGGATTAAGAAACTCATCCATATCTGTGCAGTGAGAAGGGCAGCGAATCCCAACTTCTAAGCTTTCAGGAGGAACTTCCAAGTCTGGTACTTCCAGGTCTAATTTCACATGGGTGTAGCAGCCCTTCCACTCCTCCCATTCTGGACCTTGAACCCATGGGTGAGAGACAGAGCACCCAAGGCAATGAACTAGAAGCTGAGTGGGGAGACCCATCAGACCCTCTTTTTGGCTGATAGAGCAAAATGGATAATCCCCAAATTGGCTGATGTTTGCTACAGCCACGTTCACCATCTGGGGTCAAAGAGGAGGAAAGAAACGGTTTGGGGGCTCGAGCTACTTACCAGACCAGAGCAGCATCTTTCCCCTTTCCTCTCTGGCTCCAGTCCACAGCCCCATGTTGCCCAGAGCCTCCTATATAGTGGAGGAAAGGGTCCTTATCACTGTGGAAGACAAACAGCTGTGGGCACCCAGGGACTACAATTCACATTTGTTCTGTTCCCAGGGGACCGGGGCTGAGCTTGTCCTGGAGCTGCAACTATATTCAAGCTGCCACTTTCTTATGGCTAGATGCGGGGACCCCCAAGCATCCAGCTCTGACCTCACCCCTATTTAAAGCTCTCCTCCAGGGGGATTATTTGGGGTGGATTAAGATGAGACTTTCTTAGACTGACCAAAGGAGGCATGAAGCCTGATGTGTTGGAAAGCTCTGAATGCTGAGATCATAGCAGCTTGGGTTCAGACTTCAGAAATCATCAGGTTTAATCTTTTACAGGTAAGAGAAGTCCAGAAAGGTGGAGTAGCTCATCCAAGAATGTCAGAAATCCTAAATTTGAACCCATAATCTCAATATGATCTTGAAAGAATTGCATCCCACTGAGCTTCAGCTCCCTTCTTTATAAAATGGAAAGGTTCAAAACTAATGATAAAACAATGTTTTAGAGTTCACAAAGTACTTTGCTTAAAAAAAAAAACTTTTACTTTTCCCCAGTTACGTCTTTAACTTTTAACATTCATTTATTTTTATTTGAGCTCCAAATTCTCTCCCTTCTTCCCTTATCTCCCCAATTTGATATGTTATACATACTCAATCACATAAAATATTATCATTAATCATTTTGTGAAAGAAGATTCAGACCCAAAGAAAAATAACACAAAAGTACAGAAAATGAAAAATTGTATGCTTCGATTTGCATTCAGGTTCTATCACTTCTTTCTCTGAAAGTAGAGAGCATTTTCCATTGTGAGTCCTTCTTGGATCACTGCACTGCTGAGAAGAGCTAAGTCGTTCACAGTTGATTATCACATAATATTGCTGTTACTGTGTACAATATTCTCCTGGCTCTGCTCACTTCGCCTCGCATCAGTTCATACAGTCTTTTCAGATTTTTCTGAAATGCACCTGCTCATCATTGCCATTATAACCACAAAAAAACTTGTGCAGCCATTCCCCAATTGTTGAGCATCCCCTCAATTTCCAATTTTTGACACTACATAAAGAACTGCTATAAATAGGTACCAATTGGTCCTTCCCTCACCTTTTTGTTTTTTGATCTTTTTGAGATACAGACTTAGTTGTGGTATTACTAGATCACCCAGTTTTATCACTCTTTGGCTATAGTCCCAAATTGTTTTCCAGAATAGTTAAATTAATTCACAACTCCTATTAGTGTCTCAATTTTTACACTCCATTTTATAATATGTATATAATATGTATAAGTGTATAGTATGTGTGTTTACATATATAAAAATTATACATCTAAAATTATTCACTTATTTATATTTTGTGTGCATATATTAATATAATAATATTTAATAGAATAATGTATGGAATAGCCATGTAATATTAGTAAATGATTGTTAGTCTTTCATTCTCAAAGAGGATTGTAACATTGGGAAGATGATTCACGACTTGCAAGTGAATTTATCTATATGTATGTTATAGATAATAAACTTATATATAAATTATATATCATATGTATTAATATAGAAACCTATGGATAAATATTCATGTAATGTGCATGTTTATATAGAAACATGATACGTGTCTTGTGTGTATACATATACATATTAATAGAGCACTGAACCTGGAATCAGGAAGATCAGAGTTCAAATTTGGCTTGAGACTCTTAATAACTGTATGATCTTAAGCAAATGCCTTAATGCCAATCTCTTCCTTTGTAAAACTGTTAAAGAACCTACTTCCAAGGGTAATTGTAGAGATAACATGAGATAATATTTGGAAAGCATTTTGCAAATTTTAAAATATCATATAAACATTTGCTATTATTATTATTAATAATATTTTTTCTGCCTTTAGATTTTCCTATTTGTGGAAGCCTTAAGATTGTGATATCAATACAAGTCCCTTGCTTTTAGGACTTCCGTTTGGGAAGAGGATCTACTTGTGCTTCATTTTGGGATGTGTCTCTTGTCTGCTTATGGGAATCAAAATTTCTCAGATATCTACACATCCGTTATTTATCACACCAGGTAAGGATTGAGAAGTCATCTTTTTTTTTAATATAAGATAATGCAGTGCATGGGAAAGAAATTCATAAATATATAACAATTATGGTGAGCAATTAAGGAACAAATCATCCATAAGGAAACAGCTTGCCTAAACTCTCTGTGAAGAACAAAGGAACTGGCTCCTCCATGTGAATCTCAGTGTCTCCCATGGAAATGAGGAACCAGGAAAAAACTGCACCCTATTTTAACAGAGATGTAGTATTTAGCTTGAAGTTTCCAAAACCAAAAAGGGCTTACAGTTACAAGGTAATAAATATCCTAGTTATAGCAAAAGTTTAAAAAAAGATCTGAGAATCAATTAATTAGCTATTGATTGATTGATAATTGATTACTCAATTATTTTAAGCTATAATCCCTAAATTGTTTATCATCCTGTTTCTGTGCTGACTGATTAATGGCAGTTTCCATTTAGAAAATTTCTCTGTTAGTTCAGTTCTCTAGGACAGCAGGCTGGACTGAGACCATAGAGATGAGCTTCTACCTGCCCACCTGGTTTGTAATAGGTACTTTGCTGGGCGCTTCTCTGTCTTCTCAATAGGTAAACTAAAGTCTCCACTGGCTCAATACCTACTTTACACCTTAGGTTCTATTTTTGGTTCTATAATCTAATGAATCTTCCCCAAGAAAGGGGAAGTTGAGGGTGAGTATAAAAATTACCCCAAGTGCAAACATTAATATTTTGTATGTAACGAGAGAGTTTTATTCCCACAAAGAAAAGGGAATGTTAAGCAACAAAATATTATGCACTCCCTTGGGTACAGGCCCTCCTCAAACATCTACATCCTTGACTCAAATACCAACTGAACATGCATAAAGAATAAGGAATGCCTTCTTAACACTTCCTACTAAATTGCCTATTTTGATCCCTGAATTCCCTAACTTCTTAAGTTCAAATTTTTACTTTTTCTCTTTCTTCCAAATATTTCTAAATTTCCCTTTAAAAGATAGTTTCCCCAACTCAAGAGAGTACTTGTACCAACTCATGGAGAGCTGATTGTTAATTTTTCACCATGAGCATTTATACCTCAAAAATCAGTGAAAGCTATAAATTAGGACTTGATTTATTATTTTGTTGATTATCTAATCTTAAGAAAGTGATGGGGAGGGAATGTCAATAATGCAGATTAAATGTAAAAGCATAATGGGTACTTATATTTGGCTGGGGGAGCTGGTTGTTAAACATTTACCAGCACATTGCTCTAACTGTTCCTAACTACACGATGCAGAAGAATTATCATCTTAGTCTTCCCTTAACCCTTATTCCCTCAGAATATTTGCAATCCAAGTCTGAAACAACCTAAATTTTCTCTCCTAGATTTTTTAGGTTTGGGGGAAAAAATAGGAAATACAAGTTGGAAGTTGAATTGTCTGGGATATTTTAATATAAAGGCAATATCCTAAGATCATTGATGTCAAACTATAGTAGGACTTTTAAAGAAAAGACAATTAACTTCTTTTCAGAAAACATACCAGAAGATGAAGATGCAGGTGGGAACAAACACTGAGACACACCTGAGACAGCATGGAAAGTGACTTGTGAGACCCAGGCAGTGCAAAGTAACATCTGAGACATTAGAGACACCTTTTGGTGACTATTTGGACTCGTGATTGGCTAGAAAACAGTTGTCTCAGTGTCGACAGGAAGGAGTGGTGAATGAACCATCATCCATCAATAATGAGGACTGTTCCTTTTTCCCCTTTTTGTGACTTTGCTATGGGGAATCCCTGATAGACCTTCTTCACAAGTTGTCCCAGGTTCATCTCTTCCCTCAGAAAAATAGAAATTGGGAACCCAGCTGTTAGTGAAAAGTTCAATGTAGTATCTTTTATTTTAAGTTCTATTTATTTAATTGATATTCTAGAATACAGAGTAGCCCTTATGGGTCACACAATTTGAAACAGAGATGAAATCTAAGTGGGAAGTCAGGCAGAAATGCAACCAAAATAAGGTACAACATTTATATTTCCAACTCTAGACTAAATAAATTGAAAAAGAACTTGGATTAAGGCATTAATAAATTGAGAGCCACAAGGAACTCAAACTGGTCTTTTCCCACTATTGCAGAGAAATAAGTAATCAATTCAAGGAGGACTGAAAGCCAGAGGAACCTAGAGTCCAAGTAAACAATCCATGTCTGCAAATGTACTAGAAGAAACGCAGGACTTGGAACATCTGGAGCTGGGAGTCTTTGCTTCTCTTAGCAGCCGCTCCAAGCCACACTCCATCATGCTAGAAAAATCACTGTTCTCTGGAGGATTAGAATGTCGTTGCATGCCGGCAAAAATTGGTTCACAAAACTGTACCAATTCCTTCACACGGGAACTGTAGATGAATTTAAGTTCTTACTCATTGCTTACCAATGGAAGGTGGTCCATCCTGGATTTTTATAGGAACTGACCTTGAATTCACTGTAAATGGGTTCATTCTATGGTGGGAAATGATGAGGAAATAATGATACCTCCCAGGGGTATGAGAAGGGGAAGATACCAACATCAGGAGGGTGGTTGATAAGCTCCCCCATTCGATTTGATGAATTTACAGGGTAATAAATCCATGGTACATCTATTGGGCACCAATCCAAAGAGAGGGGAGAGGAACAAACATTTATTAAATGTCATTCATGTTCTAGGCACATGAAATATTATTATCAATTATTATTATCTTCAAATATCAATGGATCATTGGTTCCTTGCTGGGAGAACAAGGGGCTTCTCCCATTAAGCTTCAAGCACTAGAACTGTCTCCAAGATGACGTAGTAAGCTAAAATGCACTCTTGCCAGAATAGTCACCCCTCTTGTTCACTAATAATAATAACTAATATTTATCCAGAATCGTAGGGTTTGAAAAGAGCTTTAAATGTGCTATCTCATTTCAACCTCCTACAACCCTGTGAAAGGTACTATTATTATCCTCATAATAATTCAGGAAACTGAGGCTGAATGAAGTTAAATGACTTTGCCAGAATCATACAACTAGTAAGTACTTGAGAATGTGAACTCAGGGTTTCCTGAATCCAGGTGTGACATTTCTAACCCCAGCAAAAGAAAGAAAGAAAGGAAGAGAAAGGAAGAAAGAAAAAGAAAGAAAGAAAGAAAGAAAGAAAGAAAGAAAGAAAGAAAGAAAGAAAGAAAGAAAGAAAGAAAGAAAGAAAGAAAGATAAGAAAGAAAGAAAGAAAGAAAGAAAGAAAGAAAGAAAGAAGGGAGGGAGGGAGGGAGGGAGGGAGGGAGGGAGGGAGGGAGGGAGGGAGGGAGGGAGGGAGGAGGAAGGAAGGAAGGAAGGAAGGAAGGAAGGAAGGAAGGAAGGAAGGAAGGAAGGAAGGAAGAAAGAAAGAAAGAAGAAAGAAAGAGAAAGAAAGAGAGAAAGAAAGAAGAAAGAAAGAAAGAAGAAAGAAAGAAAGAAAGAAAGAAAGAAAGAAAGAAAGAAAGAAAGAAAGAAAGAAAGAAAGAAAGAAAGAAAGAAAGAAAGAAAGAAAGAAAGAAAGAAAGAAAGAAAGAAAGAAAGAAAGAAAGAAAGAAGAAGAGGAGGAGGAGGAGGAAGAACCATGGAGAACTCTTTGGAAGAGCTTAGGATTCACTGGAATGCTGCTTCAAGTCAGAAACCCTTTATAACATTTCCTAAACAAGTTTTCTCTCCTCAGACATTTCACCACCCTAGTTCAGTGCCCTCAGCAGCTCACATCTGGACCAGAACAATAGGCGCTGGTTGATTTCCTGGGCCTTTGACTCCACAGCATCTCCACTCAGCTGTAAAACTGATCTTCCAAAAGTGCAGGTTTGATCTTGTCATCCCTTATTCAATCCACTCCATTGCATCTTACTTCTGCAGTGAAATATAGTCTTCTGGCTTTTAAAGCCCTCCATCCTTCCCACCTTTCTGATCCTTCCTACCTTTTCCTCCCCTCCATGTACCCTAACACCAGCCTCCATGCTGTTCCTTACATAAGGCACTCCATCTCCTAATTCGAGGCATTTTCTCCACCTGTCTCCCATGACTGAATGTTCTCCCTCTTCCTGTCCACTTCCTGGCTTCCTTTAAGTCCCAAATAAATTCTCCTCTTCTATAGGAAACCTTTCCAATTCCACTCAATGCAGGTGCCCTCCCTCAGTTGATCATTTCTAATTTATCCTGTGTATAGCTTGTTTTCACATAATTGTTTACATGTAGCCAGCCTCCTTTCTTCCCATTATATTAGACTGTAAGCTCCTTGAGGGCAGGAACTGTTTTTGTTTTCCTTGTATCTCCAGCACTTAGCCTGGTGGCTGACAATTATAAATGCATTCACTGGACCCCACATTAGTTGAAGAGGGAACAACTCTCTTTATTCACATTTTATAAATGCATCTCACAGCTACTTGCCCTCCATTTCTTTTCAAGGTCCCCCTGTCCCCCAAACTCCTATTTTCCAAACAATGAGCTAGCTTTTATAGTATATTTCACCTGAATATAATTTTGCAAAAATATTTCCCAGTAGATGGGGGACTAAAAGGCCTTTTTTTTTTCTCCAATACTAATTACCTGTCCCTCAGTTTTTAAGGAAAAACTAAATGTAGCCGACAGGCAAGGTATAAGTGTTGGAAATTTATTCTGGGCCTTTAAAAGCAAAGGAACCACAGAAGTAACGTGATTTCACTGACTTTTTCCTATTATGTCAAATTCTTGGATCCTAGCATAGAAAGACACTGAATGCTAAATTTGGAGTCACAAATCAAATAGGGTCAAGTCAAACAGAATGATGGACTTGGAGTCAAGAAGATTCAAATTGTATGACTCTACAAAGCACTTGATCATCTTTAGCTTCAGTTTCCTCCTCTATACAATGAGGATCCTGGTCACATCTAGGATTGTTGTGAAAATTAAATGAGATAACATATGCTTTTATCTAAATCCTAGCTTTAAATTCCTCAAAGTCTCAATTTATTTATGCTTTAAATGATGGGGTTATAGTAGTAGACCATCCAGATCTCTTCTACTTTAATACCCTGCTGATAACATTTGTAGAAACGGAGACCTAATCATATTTGGAAGTTTTCCCAGTATAAACTCCAAGTAGGGGATAATGAGCCAAAAGATTAAATGGCTCTTTTGTTTACCACCTCTGCCCTTAGATTGAGCTCCGAATGCCCATGGCTTACAGGACCTTGGGCCATGGGTTACATGGGTGAGCTTATATAAGTCATTTGACCTCTTTAGACCTTATTCTTTTTTTGTGTAGAAAGAACTAGTTTGAAGTAGAAAATTGCTAACATCTCTTCCAATTCTAAGTCTTGAATTTTTATTATTCTCTAGATATCCTCTAAAGATGTTATTCTGAGCTAATCTAGATTCAGGCCCATTCTCTGGTAGTTTAAGGTAGATTTTTTTTTAATTTCCACTTACTAGCATTTTATTTTTTTTCCCAATTACATGCAAAGATTGTTTTTTATCACTCACTTTTGTAAAATTTTGAGTTCCATTGGGGAATGAGTGTAAAGTGTTTGCATTTTTGTTTTTCTTCCCAGGTTATTTTTACCTCTGAATCCAATTCTTCCTGTGCAATAAGAAATTCGGTTCTGCACATATATTATATCTAGGACATACTATAACCTATTTAACATGCCTGGGACTGCCTGCCATCTAGGGGAGGGGGGTAGAGGGAGGGAGGGGAAAATTCAGAAAAGAAATGAGTACAAGGGATAATGTAAAAAATTACCCATGTATATGTTCTATCAATAAAAAGTTATAATAATAAAAAAAGAAAAATTTTCCATGCATATGGACTGTCAAAAAAGTTTTAATTATAAAATTAAAATTAAAATTAAAAAAATTTTTGAGTTCCAAATTTTTTTCCATCCTCTCTACTCCCCAAGTCAGCAACCAATCAGATACAGGTTCTACATGCAAAATCATATTAAATGCATTTACAAATCAGACATGCTGTGAAAGAGGAATCAGAACAAAAGAGAAAAAAACCATGAGACAGAAAAAAACAAAAAAAGGTGAAAATTGCTGCTGTGTACTTAAGGAACCTGGAAGTGATGTCCCTGTGGGAAACGTTAGTTCCCTGGGCAGACGTTAGAATTATTCCTACCCAGCTGGGCAGAGGGCAGAGGGGAAGCCCTGGGAGGCAGAAAAACCAAAAAGGAAATTGCCTCTTGGGACCACATCACTTCCCCCGACTCCCCTGGAGAAATCCCTGGCCCTTTCTGAGGTGTAGAAGCTCACACTGAGAATTGCACCATCAGTTCTCTTCCCAGCCAGTTCGGGCCCACTCCAACTCCTCCCTGGTTCAAAGATCCCTGGGCTCTGGTTGTCTGGTTGTGGAGGGCAGAGAACCAGCTGCTGCGGGGTGGAGCGGCTGGGCGAGGGGCGCAGCGCTCAGGGCAGCTCCCCAGTCTCTCCTGCATGAACTTCTTTTAGTTTGTTCCTATAATTAATTAGCCCTGCAAGCTACAGTGTAGCATGTGGCACAGAGCAAAGCTTCTTAAACTGGGCATCGTGACCCCAATGCGGAGGTCACAAAACGATGACTTATCATCAGTAAATGTTTTATTTATTTTATGTACTTATATGTGTGGGGGAGGGTAAAAGTTTCTCAGGTGAACAGGGGTCGCAGGGGGAAAAGTTTAAGGAACCCTGGCAGGGGGAAGGCTTAGAGTCCGGGCTCAGGTCTGGCCACGGAAATAGAGTGACTCGGTGAACTCCAGCTGCACGTACCCGAAGCACAAAGTTACAGATCAGAGTTCATGCTAAGTTATTGAAGGGCAGGGACTTTGCATTCCCCTCGCTGTGGCCCAGCTGACACATAGTAGGTACTCAACAAATGCTTATTGATTTATAATCCTTCTGCTGCAAGAGTTCTTAACCTTTCTGGTGCACAGAATCCCAAAGCGTGTGGGTTTGTCAGTGAAATGTTTTTAAATGAATAAAACACATAAAAGAAAATGGGTTACAGTAGGATATCAGTGCTTTGTTTACTGTTACCAAAAGTTCTGAGGTTAAGACCCTCTGATCCAGCGCAAGCCCCCATTTTGCAGATGAGAACACTGACACCCAAGGTGACTTGCCAAGTTTTGCCCCACAGATGCCGACCCACATCAGTGGGGGGAATTTCCTCCCCTAAAGTTCTTTGTACCAATTAAATCCTAAGTCTGATTTAAAAAAGAAATCACGCCACAGTTAGTGCAACCGAAAGGCTTTATTTCAGACAACTTGGAAATTTATATCTGTAGCGACCTGTTCAAGGCCGAAGATGCTGCGAGTTTACATCTTGTTACAGGAGGCGGCGGACCCCCTAGGCGGAGTAGGCGAAGCCCACCCGGTTGTTGGCCATGTCATAGACAGAGTAGTACTCCTTGAGGAAGACGTCCCCCAGAATCCACAGGGGCTGCCCGTTGGGGGAGGGCAGGTAGGTGGCCTCGATCCCGAGCCGGCAGTAGCCGTTGTTCTGAGCAGTGACAAGAGGGACGCGTTAAGGGCCCGCAGCCCCCGAGCACCTCCTCCGCCCCTCCCCCATGTCCCCCACGAGTCTGGGCACAGAGAGGCCCCCCCCCCGCCCAGCCCAGGAGGGCACTCACATTGAAGACGTAGGCGGAGGCAGGCAGAGGGAACTGGGACCCGTTGATGACAAAAGTGATGGTGGGCAGGTCCTGGAGGTAGTTGCAGTTGACCACAAACTACAGAAGGAATGAGCAGAGCAGACGGGCCTTGGAGCCGGGGAGGGACCACCCGCCACCGTCCCCTTTGTCTCTGCCTCTGCCTCTGTCTCTCCTCATGTTTAGAGTCGGTTTAGATGCCCGTGTGGTCCGGACCACTCCTCCCCTGGACATTTTACATTTGAGGAGCCCGGCTCCACTGCTCTACGTTACCATCTCCTGGCAGCCCTCAGCAGCAGCTGCTGCCCCTCCAGGGATGCTCCAGAGCAGGCCCATTCCCCAGGGAAGGCTCCCCTCTGCTCGGGCCCCTCTCGTCCTCCTGCGCCCCAGCCCTGCCGCCCCCTGCGCCGAGCTCAGCTCCTCCCAGCCTCTGCGGGGCCCCGGCCGTGGTCACTCACGTCGCCGTTCTGAGCCTGCTGGGCTCCTGTGGCTTGCAGGAAGGCATTCATGTACTGCTGAGGAACAGCCAGGAGGAAGGTGCCCGTGTCCACGATGGCCTGGCAGCCTTGGGAGCACCAGCCAGTGGCCTGGTTACCAATGGCAAACCTGCAGGGGGAGCCGGAGTCAGGGCCGCCCGACTCCTCGGCCGGAAGCCGAGCCAGGCCCCTCCCCCCGTGGGTCCCCAAAATGGCAGCACACACCCACAACCTGCACAAAACTGATGTAAGCTAAGCTCCGAGCGAGCAAGCACGGGAAACAAGCGCCATCGCCTTCGAAGGAGGGAGAAGTCCTCACGGGCCAACATGGCGGGGGCAAGCCCCGAACACCCTGGAGTCCTTCAGGGGGCCTTCCGTCGTCCCCGTGACAGAGGAGAAAATGGCCCCTCACCCAGCCGGGCTTCCACCCCCAGGAACTGGCATCCCCCAGCCCCCCCCCAGTCTGCCGAGACCAGAGGGCGGAAGGGGCGGCCCTGGACGGATCTTTGGGGCGACTTACTCCTCGATGCCGATCTGCCAGTACACCTCCTGAGTGACGGGGGCCCAGCTGATCCGGCCAGAGTAGAGCTGGGGGTCCACCCCGCCCAGGATGAGCTCCCCTCCGTACTGCTGAGTGGGTTGGCTGGGGACAGAGAAAGCCATGTAGGTTTATGGGCCCTGGGCCAGGGTCAGAGTTAGGCTGGTCAGTGGGGGGTAAAGCAAAGAATCATTGCTCAGGAAAGAAGAAACAGAAAGAAAAGGAGGGCAGACTGTGGAGAGTGGCCAAGGCTAAGGCTCCGGTGTTTGGGGCTGGACCTGGTGGAAACGCCACCGGTGCCTTCACAGAGCCGTCCTGGCTTCCCCCCTGACCCGGCCGGGGAGTATCCCCCAACCTAGGGGGGCGGGGCCCTTGGGGGAAGTCGAGGCTGAGGGGAGAACACCTGGAGCTCAGTCAGCTTCCAGAGGCTTCTCTTCCCTCAGAGCTCCCTTCAAAAAGCCACAGGCTTTGCAAACCCCAAAACGGAAATCCAAGGGTTCCAGAGATCATTAGTGAAAGTGATTCACCTTACAAAAGTTACAAAATATGATTTCCAAAAATTCAATTTATGCACAATTTGTGTAATAATGACATTTATATAGTGCTTTGAGATTACAAAATGCTTCACATGTAATTTTATTGGATCCTCACAAATCTCTGGGAGAGAGGGGCTCTCACAACCCTCCTTTCACAGGTGAGGAAACAGGCTGCGTGACCTCTGCCCCTGGCCCCAGACACATGACTTCATGTCTGCTGCGAGACAGGGGTAACCCACAGGACCGATTTCAAACTAAGCCCGTCGGGTCAGCTTTTGAGTTAGAATTCCAGAACCCAGTTCAACTCTGACTTGCCCAGAATCTAGGACCCGGCGTGTCTGAACACAGATTGTCCTGATTCCAGGTCCTGCAGTCCGTAGCAGCGAGGCTTCCTGACTGAGACACAGAAGCCCCAGGCCCCCAGCGAGCCCTTACCGGGAGAAGTAGAAGCTGAAGATGGGCTCGGAGAGCTGTCCCTGCTGCAGCATGCTCTGCATCACGGTGGGGGAGTTGCCTACAGCCATTGCGGGGTAAGCCATGCCCAAAATCCCATCAAAGTCGGAATAGTAGAAGGGGTTGGCCGGCTCGCTCTCACTCAGGCCAAACTCCTGGTTACTGACCACGATGTTCTGAACCTGGGGGGGGGGAAAGAGGAAGTGGGTCGGGAGCCCCAGCCCGCAAAGAGCTTCCCCCACTGTGAGCAGAGAAAATGCAAATGGCTAAGCAAGCAAGGCAAGCAAGCAAGGCAAGCAAGCGCTGGTCTAAGAGGAATCAAAGAAAGCTTGAATAAATGGAGGGATTAAAGAAAGCCCAGCTCCGGAAGGGGAGACTAGAAACCCCAACCTCTCCTGGGAAGATGAGAGGCCTTATGGGAGTGGCCCTTTCCAGGGCTCGGCCACAGATGACCATTTATGAGGTGACCACACAGGCTGGTCCCCTCGTACCCGGATCACATGGCGCTACTTCTGACTGTGAGACTATATCAAGTAAAATTAGTTTTAATTAAGACATGATGGAGAGAGCTTTCAGTTTGGAGTCCCAGAATTTCCATTCAAACCCAGGTTTGGCTACTCACAACCTGTGTGGTCTTGGCCAAATCATTTCTGTTCTCCAACCCTCACTTTACCCATAAAATGAGGAGATTGGGCCGGAAAACCCCTAAAATTGCTTTTAGCTCTAAGTGCATGGTCCTATGAGGAATAATTAAAAAAAAAAAAAACAAACAAAAAACCAAAAAATCTAGGGAAGAGAAGATTGGAGGGGGCACTGGAATATCTGACTCCCTTTTGTGTCGGGGATTCGGAAACAGCCCATCAATTCAAAATGGCTGAATAAATGATGGGATGTGAACGTAATTATTGTTGTTCTATAAGAAATAATGAGTGGGATGATTTCAGAAGCGCCTGGAAAAACTTCTATGAACTGATGCTGAGTGAAATGAGCAGAACTGGGGAAACACTGTACACTGCACTTGCATGATGATCACCTGAGAAGAGGGATCATTGCAATAGACTGGGGATGGAAAATGCCGTCCCTCTCCAGAGAGAGACCTATGGAGATTAAATATAGACCGAAGTACACTATTTTGACCTTTTTTGCTTTTTTTTCCCTCATAATTTTTCCATTTTATTCTGATTTTTTTCATTATGCTAATATGCAAATTATGCAATTTATGCTAATCTGTTTAAAAAGGAAAAAAATTGTGCCTTCAAATGGAGACCAGAACCCATTCTGCTCCAGGAGAACTGAGGCCAGTAAGCAGAAAGAAAAATGAGGAAGTAAGAGAGTCGGAGACAAGCCGGGGTACTGGATGAAACACCGACCCTGAAGTCGGGAAAGCAAGAGTTCTACAGCTCGCGACCCCCAAGTACATGTGACCTAAGTGGAGCAAGGGTCATCCGGCTTCGCAGGGACCCAGACCCGTCTAAGACTATAAATTTTCAATTGTCCCATCAGAGTCTCCAAATCTTACGAAATCACAAGATTGTAATGTGGATTCTAGCATCCTATTTTCACCTTTTTTCGTTTTTTTCTTTCTCGTGGTTTTTCCCTTTTGTTTTGATTTTTAAGACATGACTAATATGAAAATGTTCAAAACCGCCTGTGCATGTGTGTAATTTATGTCAAATCGCTTTCCGTCGGGGAGAGGGGAGGAAAAAACTTGAAATTCAGATTCTCATAAAAATGAACACTATACATTAATTGGAAAAAATAAAATACTATTAATTTTTTTTCATTTAAAAAAAATCCGTTCTGGATGCTAAAAGATCTCAACCAGAAGTAATAAATGAGTAAAATAAATAAGAATTAAAAAGTTTCAGATCGTCTCTCCCGACGCTCAGAGACCTCGGTAACAAACCAACTTTGAGAAAACGGCCCGTTGCGGACGCTGCCCAGAATCGGTAAAAATCCATCAAAGGCGATAAAAATCGGGGTGAAAACTCGTCCCGCGTGCTGAAAGGTGTCCGGGAAAACGGACTTTAAAAAATTGTGTCCCGGATGCCGAAAGGTTTCCCAAAAACCACCAAACCCAGGGAAAACTTCCTTCCCGGACGCTGACGGACAGCTCCGGACCAACTTTGTACGAGCCCGCGGGCAGCGGCGCGGCCGCTCCGGAGCTGGCTCCCCTCGGGCAGCGGTGCGGGGAAGCGGACCCCCGCCCCCATCACCCGCCCGCAGCGCCTCGCGCCCTCCTCGCAGCCCCGCCGCGCCCGGGCACGCCGGCGTCCCCGCGATGCCCGTCCCGGACCCCCGCCGCGCGGCCAGGCGAGCGCGTGCGCCGGCGATCCCCAGGGGGCAGCAGCAGGCGCGGCCGGCCGGCCGGCGCGGCGGGAGCGGGGCTACTCACGGTCACGGTGTCGTAGCCCAGCACCACAGTCAGGCTGCCGCTCCCGTAGGACAGCGTGAACGTCTGCCCGCCCGAGCGGAAGGTGGACGACCCGCCGGGGTTGAACCTGTTGTGATTGGCTGTAGAGACACAGCAGAAGGCGTCGGCCCCCCCGGCTGCGCGAGCGCCCCTCTGCGCCCGGCTGCCGGCTCCCCCGACGCCAGGCGCGCAGCGCGCACGTAGTAGGCGCCGACTGCATGCCCAGGCCTGCCGCCGCTTCCCGGAGCAGCCATGCGGTCAGCATTTACTGAGCGCCTACTACATACCAAGCTCTGCCCGTGGGCGTCCTTACCCTGCTTCGGGTACAAGCCGGGTAATCAGCATTTATTAAGCACCTACTACATGTCAAATACTATACTGCTTCCTAAATAAATCGGGCAAACAGCATTTATTAAGCACCTACTACATGCCAAGCACTATATTTGGGCCTCCTTACTGTTTCCTGAATAAGTAGGGAAAACAGTATTTATTAAGTACCTACTACATGCCAAACACTATACATAGGCCTCTTTACTGGTAACTGAGTAAGCTGAGCAAACAGCATTTATTGAGCACTTACTGTATGCCAAGCACTATACATGGGCCTCTCTACAGATAACTGAGTAAGCTGAGCAAACAGTATTTATTAAGCACCTACTACATGCCAAACACTATACATGGGCCTCTTTACTGGTAACTGAGTAAGCTGAGCAAACAGCATTTATTGAGCACTTACTGTATGCCAAGCACTATACATGGGCCTCTCTACAGATAACTGAGTAAGCTGAGCAAACAGTATTTATTAAGCACCTACTACATGCCAAACACTATACATGGGCCTCTTTACTGGTAACTGAGTAAGCTGAGCAAACAGCATTTATTGAGCACTTACTGTATGCCAAGCACTATATATAGGCCTCTCTACAGGTAAGTGAGTAAGCTGAGCAAATAGCATTTATTAAGCACCTATTACATGCCAAGCACTATACATGGGCCTCTACAGGTAACTGAGTAAGCTGAGCAAACAGCATTTATTAAGTACCTACTACATGCTAAACATTATACATGAGCCTCTTTACCATTCCCTGAACAAGCCAGGCGTTTAACATTTATTAAGTGCCTACTATATGCTAAACACTATACCTGGACCTCCTTACCGATTCCTGAACAAGTCAGTGGGTCAATAGGCATTTATTAAGTGCCTGTTGTGTGCAACATTTATCAAGTACCTGCTAAGTACACAACACCATACACATCTTCTCGATGTTCCCCAAAACTAGTCAGTCCTAAGCATTTATGAAGCTCCTGCCACATTAAGCCAGGCACCGACTCAATCATCCGAACGTGGCCTTTTCATAATCTGCTACTAGCAACAGAGCCCCAGCCCTGGAGTCGGAGGACCCGAGTTCAAGTTCGGTCTCAGACACTTAGCACTTGCAAGCATGTCTCACAAAGCGAGAATAATCCAGTCCTCCCCATGCCCTCCTTCCAGTATTTTTGGATCTACTGAGCCTGGCCTTCCTGTTGCTCCCAGAAGAGTCCACTAGTCAACAAGCACTCATTAAGCACCTTCTCTGGGCTTGGCCTTGAGCTTAATCACTCCACTCCTCCATGGGGAAATAGGTTTTCTCAGGCCTGGGGCGCTCCCCCTCCTCCCCTCTGCCCCCTCCCTGCCCTCCTTTCTCCCTCCCTTCCCCCCTCTTCCCTTCCTTCTCTCTTCCCCTCCCCCCCACTTCCCTCCTTGCCCTCCCTTCTCCCTTCCCCTCCCTGCCCCCTCCCCAGCAGGGGGCACTCACAGCAGGCCTGGGACTGGCAGTAGGTGGAGGGCACCCACAGGTTGGAGGAGCCGGTGTCAAAGAGGACCAGGAAGTTCTGAGGGGGAGTGCCGATGCTGATTTCCCCAAAGTAGAAAGACTGCAAAGACACATTTCCTCGAGATCACCTCCTGCCGGAGAGGGGATGTAGCTGCCCCGGGGGGGGGGGGGGGGGGGGGGACCAGCCTGCCGCCTGTGGCTGAAGTTTTTTTCTTTTATTTTAAAGGAAAAAATCAATATAAAGACTGGTTCTCTGGTGGGGGGTGGGATGGAGTGTAGATGAAAAAAAACCAAAGAATCTTTTAAAAAACAACTCTTTGGGGAGTCAGAGTAAAGTGGATAAAGAAACCCACAGGAAAGATTTAAAATGCCGGGTCTTGGGCCACCGTCCAGTTCTGTCTCCTCTAAAGACCCTGCTCTTGGGCCCAGTGAGGACACAGTGTCTGATAAACATTTTAATTAGTTATTGATTATTGATTGATTGATTGGATCCTCCATCACTTCCCTTCCTCCCTCAGTCAGCAAACATTTAGTGTTTACCATGGGCCAGACATTGTGCTAAACTCTAGGGTTTTAAAGAAAGGTAAAAAATCATCCCTGACCCCAACGAGCTTCAGCCACGGAGATTTGGGTTGTTTGGCCCAGAAGACTTAGGGGTCAGGCCCAAGAATAAAAGATAAAGAAAATAAAGACAAATGGTCCAACTTCCTTGTCTTCATCTATAAAATGGGGGTTGAAAATAACAAGTGCTGTTGAGGAAAAGCACTGTAGGAATTGAATTATTTTTGTAGATTTTGGAACCTGTTAATTTTCTTTGCACTTCTCTACATACACACCGGCCCCCTAATATGGACTAGAACCTCAGGATCCTAGAATTTGAGAGTTGGAAGGGATCTCTGACACCATGTAATCATCCCATAACCAAAGGGAATGTCCATTCCTGAGGAATGGTCATCTAGCCTCTCTGTGAAGATAACAAAGAGAAGGAACTTCTCCCCGGTGGATACAAACCGTTCCAACCTGTCATGACTCTAATTGTTAAAAAAAAAATTTTTTTTGATTAAAAAATGGTTTTTCTAGTGTTTTGCTTCTATACAACGTCAACCCAAAGCTTCTGCTCTCTGGGGCCAAAAAATCTAGTATTCCCTCTTGCACGTAACACTTTTGAAATATTTGAATGAGTTGTTCTGAACACCCCGCAAGTGCATCTTCATGACAAGTCAGCGTCCTGGAGTGGGGATAGGGGTCTTGGGAGCAATCAGACACAAGGTCAGGGATATCATGATGTTGTACTTCTCTGGGTTTAGGGAGCCGCAGTAGCCTGAACCCTAGGTCTTCGACATAAATTGGCATTGCAGCCCTGGTGCCGGTCCCACCTTCTGCTGGTTTTCAGACTTTTGTTTCACATGCACACCTCATGTTTCTCCATCATCCCTGCAGTTCGGGGATGTCACTGTAGCCCAATGGGGGTCCCTAAGCCAACAAGATGGCGGCCAGAGTTCAGCTACGTGATCATCAGCACACAAAAATACTGTTCTGATTCTGGGAGGGGCTGAAAGGTGGGGCAGGTTTCCTGGATGCTCCTGGGGCCGAGGCAGCACTTACATCCAAGTAGTTAGTGATAGGTTCATAAGCCACAGCATCCTGGTTGGGAAAGTACTTAGCAGCTAGATCAGCTTTCTTGTGGTTCCTTAGAAAATCCTCAAGCACGCCTTTCTCCTCCATCAACTCACGGATGGACTTGCCCTTCCGCAGAATTTGTCTAGGAATAGGTGAACCCAAGACATCAGCAACCCTCCCAAATTAACCTGGGAACCAAAATCATACTAGACATCCACCCAGTTCTCCTAATTCCAACATGGTGAGGGGTTTATTCTTGGTTTATAGAAAATCCCCATTTCATAGGGAGAAAAAACACAAAGACTTTCTTAAGGTCACATATAGCGAGTTAGTAACAAGTCCAAGCTATAATCTAGATCCCGTAATTCCCAATTCAATGCAGTTTTTTCCTTCATGTCGATATTCATCTTTCTGTGTCTCTTTTGCTTCTCTCCCTAGACTTGAAAGGCAAAGATCCCTTTTTTGGTTCATACACACACTGTCCAGAGAAAGACCAAGGACAAATGAGAATGACATTAATAGGACAGGTCACACTGGTCTTTCAGAAAGAACTGGATTTCTAGGCTGCCCCCCTCCTCCAGTTGTTGTTCTCTGGCTCTGAACCAAGCTGAACCCCAATACCCACCTGACAAGGCCCTCTGAGAGCTGCAGACAAAGCAGGGCAAGAATCAGCCACTTCATGGTGCCACTTTTCAGTCACCCACTGAAAGGGCACAGGAGGGACGCTGCAAAGGGTGAGGCAGTGGGCAGGCAAAGTGGTGCTCTCTCTTATAGTCCAGGTTCTCCCCGAACCCCCAGCCTGTGGCCACATGGTCCCCTCAGCTCCGTACAACCCTCACATCCACTAATTCTGTTTATTTTTCCTAATGGCGGGTGTTAAGGCCTTTCATTTCCACCACTTTCGTTTACAAAGCAATTAATGGCTTTGATAATGAAATTAAACAATTAGGATTTGATGTCAATGATAAAGAACTCTTGGTAACAAAGGAAAGTGGCATTTTGCCACCCTAGAGCCGGTGCTTCCAAATTCTAAAGAAGGAAAGAAAAACTTGTTCTCTAAATCTAAAGGACATATATTTTCCTAAGATTTGTACTGTCCTGGTCTTGGCTGCCTTTCCTTGCTCTCCCTTCATGTATATTTTTGAAGTAAACTCTGAAGAGAACTGAATAAGAACAAGCACAAGATAAACAAGAACCAGAAGAAAAAGAGGAAAAGGAAGAAGAGAAAGAGGAGAAAGAAAAAGAGGGGAAGAGGAAAAAGAGAAGTGTGGAAGAAAAAGAGAAAGAAGTAGAGAAAGGAGGAGCAGGAAGAAGAGGAAAAAGAGGAGGAGGAGGAAGAGGAGGAGGAAAATAGAAAAATTGGAATCTTCAATAGCAAATCTCTCCAAAGAAACAAAAGAGAAAACAATAGATTGGGAGTGCAAAAACATAGAAGTGAAGCAAGATCTAGAAGAGAAGCAAAAAACAATAACTATTCAAACAAAAGATCTCAAAACAAAAAGCACAGAGATAACCTAAGGAAAATGTTTTCTTTCTTTTTTTTTATTATAGCTTTTTATTTGCAAGATATATGCATGGGTAATTTTTCAATATTGACATTTGCAAAATCTTTTGTTCCAACTTTTCCCCTCCTCCCCCCCCCTCCCCATGGCAGGTTGACCAATACATGTTAAATATGTTAAAATATAAATTAAATACAATATACGTATACATGTCCATATAATTATTTTGCTGCACAAGAAAAATCAGACTTAGAAATAAGAACATGTCTTCTTTCAGAAGACAAAAATAGTGAATACCATAATGCAAGAGAACTGTACATAAATTATATGGAAATATGGAAAACAAAATATCAAATTTAAAGAATTCATAGATTATTTATAGGAGGAAAAAACCTCAAGGCTGCAAACTCCAAGACACATAGTAGTTCAATTTAATAATTCAATTTATAAATAAGTTCTATAAGTAATCAAGAGAAAAGTGTTTAAATGCAAAGTAAAGGAAAGTCAAATAACAAAACTATTCTGCAACCACCAAAAGACAGACATGAAATATGTTCCAAAGATAAATGAAACTCAGTCTGTAACTCAGGGTAACCTACTTTCCCAATATAAACTTAATCACAATGAAAAAAGAAGAATGTTCAATAATAAAGAAATGTTTGAAATATTCTTAGAAAGAAAACCAGATATACTGTAACCCATATAAAATGTATGGGATTGCCTGTCATCTGGGGAAGGAGTAGAGGGAGGGAGGGGAAAATCTAGAAAAATGAATACAAGGAATAATATTATAAAAAAATTACTCATGCATACATACTGTCAAAAATAAATTATAATTATAAAATTAATTTTAAAAAAGAGATAAAAAAAGAAAGAAAACCAGAACTGAAGAGATTATTTGTTTCTCAAATACCCCAGATGATAGAAATATAGGAGGTATGAATAAATGCAGTCATCAAGGACATCAATAGCAACAAAATGACAATGTTCAGTCATTTTCAGTCATGTCTGACTTGTCAAAAATTATATAGAATGTTATATAGATTGGGTCTCTAGAAGGGGGACAGGGAGGAACATTTGAGATAATGTACAATTAAAAATGTAAAAATCAGAAGACATCAATAACAACTTATTTAAAATCATAATAAAATCAAAAGATGAATGGCAGCTAGAAATTATATAGAGAAAGCATGGCTTCATCAAGAAAAGCTCATGGCTTTTATTTCATTTTTATTTATCTATTTATGTATTTTATTTAACAGTATTGTTAACTTACACTTGGAGAAAAATTGATATAGTTTATCTGATTTTAGCAACACTTTCGACCAATTATGGTATTCTTGTGGAGAAGACAGAGGGGTATGACTTGTTGAAAAAGCAAATCAGATGATTCAGATCTAGTTGGGATGGCTAGATTTAAAAGTTGTTTATAATCCAATACCAACAGGGTACATCTCTAGTGAGGTGATCAGTTCTTTGTCCTGTGCCGTTTATCATTTTTATCAAGTGCTCCAGTCCAGAGCTTGGGATGTTGAGTTATGGTTAAATTAAGAATAACAAGAGTCTTACTTGAAAAATAACACTCTCATGGCCTTGTTCTGTATAATTCTGGTTAGAAAAAAGGAAGAAACACCATCTATTGGAGAAGAATTGAATGAGAACAGCTGGCTGGCTATCCATACTAATATAAGAACTAAATGTTTAGAGAGCAGCAAAACAAAAGTGGAATTAAATTTAATACCACAAGCCTTTAGACAAGTAAGAAAATTGGAATCAGGTTGCAAAGGACTTTAAATACGCAAATGAGAATCCCAAAGTGAGTTTTTATTCTAATAAAAATTGTGATTTCCCTGATTAAGACCAGAGGGGCACTTCAGTAACTTTGCATTCAAGAAGATCTGAGTTCAAATCCAACCAAGATGCTGCGTCCTAGGCAAGTCACTTAATCCTGTTAGTCTCAGTTTCCTCATCTGTAAAATGAGAATAATAACAGTACCTACCTCTGAGGATCAAATGATATAATAATTGTAAATAGATTAACACGGTGCCTGGCACATCGTAAGCAATGAGAATATTAAAATCAATTCTTATTGATCCTCTTACAAGAAATTGATTTTTGTCCTGTGACTGCTTTTTGTCTCTGAATTTAACTCAGAGATTTGGCTGGGCTATAATGGATTACATTTAAAAATCCAGATTTCCTTCTAATTACTGATCTAATCTTGCCTCAAGAAAATTAACAGACTTTGGAAGAGTTGTGAACACTCCTGAAAGTTTATGGTGTGACAAATGTGGAAATATATTTAGAGGAATTACACACGTTTAACCAATATTGAATTACTTGTTCTCTGGGGGAGGAAGGGAGGAAAATTTGGAACGCAAGCTTTTGCAAGGGTGAATGGTGAAAACTATCTTTGCATGCATTTTGCAAAATAAAAAGCTTTATAAAAAAAATACCTAAAAAAAAAAAAAGAAAAAGGAAAGTTATTACAAAAGAGGAAAAATAAAGTCAAAATTCCTCATAAAAAAGAGAAAAAAAGAAAGTTTATGGTGGCAGTGGTAGAATAGAGATAGTGGGTCTCGCCCCCTTAAGCCTCCTGCAAAATCTCTTTCATTTTGAGTGCTCCTTGCTGAGGTTTTTGTTTTTTTGTTTTTTTTTACCTGAAAGGAGCAGTTTCTTCTTGAGGACTATAGGTGGAGATCTGGTTCTCCCCTTCATTTTACAGTTCTAACTCCAAATAAAGTAAATATCCTTATTGGGAGAAAATGCAGCTTTTTATGTCTGTATCTATTTAGAGTGCCTTTTTTGTTCAGTGTGATAATATGGTTTTCTGTGTATTTTATTTCATTAGAGGTTGCACACATAAGATTTGTAAGTAATTAGTTGTATAGAGAAATAGAAAGATTAAGTTAAAAGTTCAGATCTGTTCTTCACATTGGGCCTCTAATAGAATGCATTTTATGAGGGAAGAGTTCTCAAAGATGAGAAATAGATAAACAACTTGAACCTGCTTCCTATAGCCCCAACAATGTTACACTGTCTTCCAGAATTTAGTGGTACTTGGGGCCCTAAATGGTCTAGAGTTGGTGATTTATATATAGGAGGATTCCAAATTTCTGTGTCTGAGAGAGCACCATCTTCATTGACCAAACTGAATAAAGCAATGTGTAAGACTATCAGTGACATTTAGTTAAATTGAATCAATAAAAGATCTCTTTGAGCAGAAAAGGTAAAATATCAGGAGAGTGATTATTCAGAAGGCTGGTACCTTTAGCATCACCAGTAAAGAAATATTGGGGAAAACAAACAAACAAATAAATAAATAAAAAGAAATATTGGGCCTACTATCTCTCACACATGTCTGTTTGTGTATCTGCAACTGAATATGGATGTAACTGGTCTGTGTCTTCAAAACAAGTCTCTCCTCATTACATTCTAAGCTTCAGTTAAGTTCTGGGAGTACAAGGGCAAGGACAGATAAGAAATACAGAAATTTTTTCCCTCAGACTGTAGAAAATTTATGACAATGCAAATTAATTAGAACCTGAGTTTATGACTGAAACATAAATTATCTTCGGTAAATCTCCAAATTTTGGTAATGATTTTTAATAAATGCTGCAATAATCTAGCAAATTTTGAGTTAACATTCTTTAGAATGTGCTTTTTAAAAAGTAAGAGCACTCCCCCAATATAACAGATTTATTGTTTTATAGCTCTGAGAAGAAGGTCATTTTGCTGATTAGGGAGCAGCTTATTTGGGGAGTTTTCAGGGAAGTTTCAAAATGAAGGGGAAAAAATAGAAAGTTTCAAAATGAAGGGGAAAAAATTTAGATTGTGCCTCATATTTTAAATACTAACTTTTTTCTAGTTGATTAAAAAGAGAGAAAATATGTAAATCATGTAAATATGTTTTATTAGAAAACCTAATAGGAACTATGCCCAAAAAGCTATCAAACTGTGTATATAATCTTTGATTCAGCAATGTCTCTCCTGGACCTGTATCCTAAAGGGAAAGGGACCCACATGTGCAAAATGTTTGTGGCAGCCCTTTTTTGTAGTGGCAAGGCACTGGAGACTGAGTGGATGCCCATCAATTGGAGAATGGCTGAATAAGTTATGGTATATGAATGTTAGGGCATATTATTGTTCTATAAGACACGATCAGCAGGATGACTTCAGAAAGGCCTGGAGAGACTTACATGAACTGATGCTGAGTGAAATGAGCGGGACCAGGAGATCATTGTACATGGCAACAAGAAGACTATACAATGATCAATTCTGATGGATGTGACTTTTTCCAATAATGAGATGATTGATGCCAGTCCCAATGAGCTTGTGATGAATAGAGCCATCTACACTCAGAGAGAGGACTGTGAATATAAATAATATAAATATTAAGGAAATATTAAGTATCTGAGACCAGAGATTTCAACTCAGGTCCTTCAAAAATGAGAAAGAAAAAACAAACAAGCAAGCAAACATCACAACATAGCATTCTCACTCTTTTGTTGATGTTTGCTTGCTTGTTTGTTTTTTCTTTCTCATTTTTTTTCCTTTTTGATCTGATTTTTCTTGTGCAGCAAGATAATTGTGGAAATATGTGTAGAAGAATTGTACGTTTAACATACGTTGGATTACTTGCCGGTGAGGGGAGGGGGTTGGAGAAGGGAAGAAAAAAAAAAATTTGGAACAAGATTTTACAAAGGTGAATATTGAAAATTATCCATTCAAGGGCAGCTAGATGGCGCAATGAATAGAGCACCAGCTCTGAAGTCAGAAGGACCTGAGTTGAAATCTCTGGTCTCAGATACTTAATATTTCCTAGCTGTGTGACCCTAGGCAAATCACTTAACCCCAATTCTCAGCAAAAACAAAAACTAAAAAATCTATGAATATGTTTTGAAAATTAAAAATCTTTAATAAAAAAAATTTCAACCTAATTGAATAATTTTCACAAATTAAAGAAAAGCAGAAATCAACTTAGAAATTACTTGAATTGGTATATGTTTTGAAATTACAAAGTTTGCTGTACATTATATGAGATTCATATTCATTTTTATAGTTATGTATTTGAATTTTTGAGAACTATTTTGCTTCTTGCCCATCAAAAAGAAGAGATTACTTAAGAAAGCAACTTGAAATGTAAGTAAAATTTTATTGGATTAATGTTTTGTGTTACATTTGTGAATGATGTAACAATTTAATTGTTATTTAAATAGATCAGATCTTATAATCTGTTTAATTTATATAATTACTAAAGAACATTCAAATGAATTTTTTAAAACTAATAACCAAAATTAGTACTAGAGTTGTAAGAAATATATCAAACTCTCCTTCTTGATAATGGAGGGATGGGATAATGGATAATAATTCAGGGAATAATAGAATTGTGAATGCCCTTGACTCAACATTTTAATTGTCATAGGTATATTTATAGTCAATATTCTACCTTGAAAATAAAACAAATCATTGATTTTTAAGAACAATGTATGCTAAAATTACCTTTCTGAGATTTTAAATGTTGAATTAATAAGTATAAAATTCAGGTATGAACTAAATTAAAATGTGCTTTTAAAGGGATTATTAAGGTCGATTAAAACCTTATATCAGGCTGCCATTTTTACATCTTTGGCAGTAGATTTGCTGGAAATAATGGACCCCATAAAATGAAATGCTTGGAATAAATGGCCCTCATTAAAACTATAATACTACATAATGGAAATTATCATTTGGGATTCTGTGTAATACCATTTAGGAGATAGATTTAGGTGTGATCTACTTTATTCTGGCCTCCTTTTAACCAAAATGTGACTCTCCTAATAGGACATTTATGATAAATCATATTTTAATCTACTATTTGGCTTTAAAACAAAGTGGTGGGGAAACCTTTGTTAATTATGTAAAAACAAATTACCTCATTTATTTTCATTCTGTAATGTGTATGAAAATTGTGCCTAATATTGTTTTGACAATTCATTGTATTAATGTTGTTAAAGTGGTAAGTTCTTTTTAAATCTTGATTTGTGTAAGTTATAGATTTAATTGCTAAAAGGATGGTACAAATTGCTCAAAAATTATTAGTGGATAATGATAATGTTTCTATTGTGAATTTGATATAACAGGAAATCTCTTCAAGATGGCTTCATTTGTGAAATGAAGTGTTCTAATATCTTACAAACCTTCTAAGTACAGTAAGGAGTCTTTAGCAACAAAGACATATAATATTTAGCCCTGTATATTTGAACTGACCCAACAACAGTAGGTGCAAAGTTAAATCAGTAAAGATAGATGGATAGAAAGATAAATAATTTCCTAATGATTTTTTAATGAGATTCATTGTCTTAAGTGATTTCATTTGTCCTATGTATGTGATCTTTTTGCTAATCGGGCCTTTAATGAAATGTGCTTTATACCAATACTTTTTCCAAGTTATGAAGATTGTGAATTTAAAAGTCAGTTGAAGTAGAATGAATAGTTTTCTATGTAAGGATAATTTGGAAGTGCCTTTGACTAAATTAATATCAGTTGATTAATGTGTTTTCAATTTATAAAATTATAATTATTATCATATTTTCTTGTCTTGGAAATTCTGGGAAAACATAAGAAATGATATGAGAATGGTCATTTTATTTCATTAAAGATTTTAATTGAGGCAGCTAGGTGGCGCAGTGAATAGAGCACCAGCCTTGAATTCAGGAGGACTGGAGTTCGAATTTGGTCTCAGATACTTAACACTTCCTAGCTGTGTGACCCTGGGCAAGTCGCTTAATCCCAGCCAAAAAAAAAAAAAAAAAAAGATTTTAATTCCTTTTTTTTTTTTTTTTGCTTTGGCTATTGTGAAATTATTAGGCTATTAGGGCTTATTGGGCAAGGTCTATAAGGCATTTAATTAGGTATTTTAAAAGGTAAAAATAATAATTGCTTACTATTTTGGGGGAAATAAGAGGATAAAAACCTTAAAAAAAAAATCTTCTTATACCTAATTAAGCCTGCCAATTTCTGATTGAGTGCACAACTTATCAGTCCTGTGAAAGAGTTACTAAATTGGTTTATTTAGGGAACAGGATCCCCCTCCACCATTGCAAATAAGGGGAAATTTTGGGGGGTTATTTATGGTACAGAAGTTATTTATGTGCTGATTTGTGATTATGAAAATGATTAAGTTATGTCTGCAGTGGTCTGTACTAGAGTTACATTTTTAACCAACTTAATCTTAACAGATCTCAATCTTAAAGATTTTGGGGTTTTTTAAGTGATTAATGTACAATACTTTTAAAAGATGACTTTCTGTTAGTCTGAAAATGGATGTCAGCTTTTTCTGAAAGATTCTTTTTTGAATAAATTATCATATATTCACTATCCATGGGGAGGGGTTGAGAAGATAAAAGTTGATTCCATATGATTTTTCTTATTGACTCTATTTACAAGAAATTGATTTTGTCCTGTAAGTGCTTAAGTTAGGACTCTTTGTCTCTGCACTTGGTTCAGAGATTCGGCTGGCCTGCGATGGATTACCTTTAAAAATTCAGCTCTCCTTCTAATTATTGACCTCAAAAGATGTAACTGACCTTGGAGGATGGGTATGAATACAAGGCAGTCAGGCCTAGTTTCTTTACATCACTAAAGTATCCTTCAGAGGAGTCTATTGTCCAAAAAGGTCTACTCCATTACCTTTAAAACCTTGCAGCTGCACTCAAATAATGAGCAATTCTGGTCTAGGAGAGATGGGGGGAGGGGGGGAGGCGGGGAGTGAGTCACTGCTGGCTCCCATTGTTAAACTTCCAGCCGATGGTTTAGTTCTGGGCACCACAGCCTTGTAACCAGTCAGGTTGCTCCCAGTTTCATAATGCCATCTACCCGTTTGTTCTTTGCTCTGTATTCCCTAAGACCTAGAAAAGGGGAACTGTCCTTGGGCTCCAAGTCTCTGCTCTAAGCGGAGATCAGCCCCTTACTGGCAGGCAGTGCGCCCCTTTTAATAAATGTTACCTTGTGTAAAGAATTGCCTCAGTTTAAACCTTTTGTTTTTACGCAACAGTGCTAAATATTATATGTTATTAAATATATATGTAATATATTGTTATATTATTAAATATATGTAAACCATATAAATATATTATTAAATATGTATGTATTATATGTAAATATATCATACATTATATTATATATGTATAAATATATTATATATATATATATATATTGTTAAATATGTATGTGCATATCATATAAAATATATGTATATATTATATATGAATCTATTATGCATTATATTGTTAAATGCATATTCTATACATCATGTATATTTATATGTTATAAAACAAAAATCTATATTGTTATATTATGATGACAGGAAGCGGGATTCTTGGGCCACACGCTTTTATTGGTTTAACAGGTAGAGCAGGGCCCCGGAGTTTCACGTGGCCTGGGACAGGGAAAAGCTGCCCACCCTGCGGCTGGGCCGGACCCGGGCTTCCTCCTCTTCATCTACAGAGAAGTGTTGTGGCTTGGGGCTTGAGGTGGCGGCGTCCAGGACGGAAGGCCGGCGGAAGGGCCGGCGGCGCCCACCGAGGGGCCGCTCTCGGCGCCCTGGGGAGTAGCGGGCTCACCGGGGGCCGGGCTAGTCCCCGCCAGGGTGAGCGTGGCCCGCCGAGGGCTGCCGCTGGCGGACAGTGCCGCAAGGCTCCCGGCGGCTGAGGACGTGCTGTGGCGATCAGCGGTCACTGCGCGGGACCCTGCGTGGAGACCAAAGGAGGAGGTCGCCCTCTCCTTTGCTGCGTGGAAGGGAATGGTAGGAGACCTCGTCATTTCCGACTGGGGAGAAGTCGCTCCGCCACGGGTGAAAGAAGAAACATGGGGACGGGGGGTTGTCTTGAGCTCTAGAGCAAGAACAGAGAGGCCGGGTCAGAGCCCCTCCCCGAAGCCCCCACCAAGCCTGTTTGGAACGGTGTTTCTTAGCCTTTAAAGCCTCGGCCTTCCCCTTCCCGATCCTTGTCTCCCTCCCCCCCTCCACTTAGAAACGCCTCGGGCTGAGCTATGGACACCTGGGAGCCACCTTCCCTGAGGACTCGTGCTGTGCTGGACACGGGACAAACCCGGCCTCAAGTCAGTCAGAAAAGCGATAGTTTAGGACCCAGAAAGCCTAGTCCCGGCCCTCCCATTGCTTAAGCGTGTGCTTGACCCCCTGGGCCCCAGGCTCCTCTTCCATAAAATGAGGTGATTGAACTAGGATGAACTCTAAGCTTCTTCCCACCTTCTCACGGTCTCCTACCTCTCTAATTCCTCCCCTAGCCCCCAGTCAAAAAGCAGAGAAACACCGGTCCCACTGTCCAGGTGCGAGACTCGGGACCACGGGCCTGGAGTTCCTGAGCCCTAATGCTGCCGAGCCAGGGCCCATCTTAACCTAGGTTCCCTTTGCTGCTGGATGGCATTCTGCTTACCCTCGAAAAACAGGATTTGTTTTATTGTGCTCACAAGGGGAAAGGGACCCCGATCACAAAAGATGCCCTTGAAGTCATCCAAATCCAGGGTCCACACCATGGCTCCCCCATAGTTTTTCGTCTTTATGAACATTGTCTGTGAAAGTAAGTGACGGTTAGCTGCCTTACTGTTCTGAGCCCCGTCCAGTTTTGGTGCCGTGGGAGACAGACGGAGGACACAGCTTCTGACCTGTGGGAGCCCCAGATTGTTTGGGAGACAATGCACCCTTAAGAACACTAAGAGAGCAGCCAGTGAGCCCCCTTCTCTCCCTGTAGAAAGATGGAAGGGTGAACATGACCCTGAAGACAAGTACAGTGTTATGAAAATCTTTTTTCTTCCACTCCAAAGAAGCAAGGATAAATTCAAAATATTCTTTCCCTATTTTGATTTTCTGAGGATTACTTTATAAAATATTCTAAATGCACACACACGCATATACACAGAGCTGTCTTTCTCCTATGTCCCTCACGGTTCCGTGCATTTTTCTTAAATACTAAAGTGAAAGCCAGCATGAAATAATAAAGATCTGGCCTTTAAGTGATTCAGGTTCCACTGTGAGGCACCCTGAATAAATCATATAACTCTCCAAGATGTCAAGACACCTCTCTGGATTGGTGGAGGAAGCTCTTCACTGCGGAAATTCTTTCACTGATGAATGGGTCCCGTCCAAAATAAAATACTAGACTATAGGCAGAAGACCTGATCAAGTTCCTGCTCCTAGGATCAATTAGTGATATGATTTGGACAAATTAGCCTCTCTGGAGACTTTCCTCTTTGGTAAGTTATTTTGGTATAAGATGACATGGTGGAAAATAACAAGTCCATTAGATGTGAAGCCCAGTTCTACCAATCACTATTTGTGTTACTTGGACAAGTCACCTACCTCATCCCGGCATCAACTTTCCTCTCTATTCAATGAGTGTTGAACTTGATGCCCTCTGAGGTCTGGTTCTACTCTCCATCTGTGATTCTGTGATCCTTTGATTACCAGGGTCCCTCCTAACTCTAGGAAACATGTTTCTGAAAAGCAGACAGAAGAAGAAAAGAAAAAGAAAAAGGAGGAGAAGGAGGAAAAGGAGGAGGAGGAGGAAGAAGAAGGAGGAAAAGGAGGAGGAGGAAGAAGAAGAAGGAGAAGGAGGAGAAGGAGAAGGAGAAGGAGAGGAAGAGGAAGAGGAGGAAGAAGAAGAAGAAGAAGAAGAAGAAGAAGAAGAAGAAGAAGAAGAAGAAGAAGAAGAAGAAGAAGAAGAAGAAGAAGAAGAAGAAGAAGAAGAAGAAGAAGAAGAAGAAGAAGGAGAGGAAGAGGAAGAGGAGGAAGAAGAAGAAGAAGAAGAAGAAGAAGAAGAAGAAGAAGAAGAAGAAGAAGAAGAAGAAGAAGAAGAAGAAGAAGAAGAAGAAGAAGAAGAAGAAGAAGAAGAAGAAGAAGAAGAAGAAGAAGAAAGAAAAAAGAAAGGAGTCCTCTCCTCCTTGTGGAAATGAGAGCCAGCTTGTATGTTTCTTGTTTTCATGGGTGACCATGGGTTTTAGGGTCCAACCTGCCCTTGGTAGGCCTCTATGTAATTACTTTGGTTGGTCCTCAGACAGCAGACTCACTCTGCTACCAGGATTATATTTTAAGCCTTTCCAACTTCATAGAAACTACCAAAGTTTAGGTGTTGAGACTTGATCCAGGACTAAGCTAGGTGGCCCAGTACTGGATTTAGAGTGAGGGAAGAGCACAGTGCAAATCTTGATTCAGAAGTGTCCTAGCTGTGAGACTATAAACAAATCCCTTAATCCTTCTCAGTCTCAATTTTCTTATCTATAAAATATGAACAATAAATAATAGCCCCTCCCACACAGGGTGATTATGGGTACTAAATGAGATGAGACATGTAAAGTACTTTGCAAACTTGAAAAGTTCATCTAAAAGTTTGCTATAATCATTGTTAGCAAGAGGGGGAAAGGATGTGCAAAAAAAAAAAAAAAATGTTTTAGGAAAGTTAAATCTGGTGGTCTTTTGCACCATCCAGGTCAAGACTGCATTATGGCCTGCAGTGCTGAAGGTGCCCATGCCCTTGAGCATAAAGCTGACGGGCAGAAGCCAGCTGATCTTCACTCCCATCCTCCCCAAACCAGTCCCTGCCCCAGCCACCCTGGGCACCCAGGACTGCTTGAACACCCCACCAGGCACCTTCCGCTGAGACCCGGGTCCCAGTCCTCTGCCCTTGTGGCTACAAGCACCACAGTCCACTCCTCTTCATCCAGACATGGACTTTGATGTGTTTGAGCCAGGGAAGACAGAACTGGAGAAAGATAGGTGGAAATCCCACGTCTGAGTCACTGAAGTCCCAGCTTGCCAGCCCATGGCGCTCACCGAGTACACTGTCCCATTGTCCTGAAGAGCTGGTGTCGGTCGCGCAGCCAGCCCAGAGAGCTCGGATGGCCACAGTGCAAACACTGTCTTTGGAACTAGAGCCTTCTTTCTCAGGTCATTCTGACCCAGAAGTCAGTTTGTGTGGCCCTCTGAAAAGCCTCCCAGCTCCAGTAAGAGGTGCTCCCTTCTTCCTCACCGCCTTCCAGGAGTCCTCAGGGCTGCTGGGTGCCCTGCCTTCCGACCTCCTCCTCTTCCCTCACCCTTGTCAAACCTAATCTTCCACCCACCTAACTCTGGGAAGGTGTCCTATCCACCAAGTCCCACTGAGGGGAAATGATTGACTATGGGCTAAGCCACAGGTATTCATTGCCCAGGAGCAACATCTTATCCAAAGGAATAACATCGGAATTGAGAGGAGGGGAGCTTAGACATCAGTGTTACATGAGAAAGTGAGAGGAGGGACTTTCCAGCTACATGTCCAACAAAACCTCATGAGAAAAACAGCCGTCTACTTCCAAAAAACTCCAACTCTCCTTCCCTCACTCCCCGCCTCTTTCTCTCCCTCTCCTTCTCCCTTTCCCTCCCTCTTTTCCTCTGTCTCTCTCTCTCCCTTCCTACTTTCTCTGTCTCTCTCCTCTCTCTTTATCATTCTTTGTGTATGTCTGTGTCTCTCTGATCTCTCTCTGACTGTCTCTCTCCTTTCTCCCTGTCTGGCTCTCTCTCTCTCTCTCTCTCTCACACACACACACACACACACACACACACATTAATCACCTTTAAAATTGAATTTTAGGAGGAAGTGGAACTATGGAAGCCATTGAGCCCATTTGTATATCACCAAATATTGAACCCCATAGAACCTTGAGAAGAGGGAAGAATCAGGTCCTTACTTTGTAAGCAAAGCTGCGCACACTATCATAGCCAACCCAATAATTCTTCTTATAGGCATAGGGGACTCTTTGTTGATCGATCCATTTCTTTGTGGCCTCCTCAAGGAAGGGGCAGATCTGAAGTGATAGGAACAGAGGGAGGGAAGATTTGGGGGGGACTCCTTACCCTCCCCAAAAGGCAAAGACTAACCAGATGTGTGTGGTGGGGGAAACTCACCAAGGATAAGAGCACTCGTACTGGGGTGGAGGGGAGGAGGAAGAGGAAGGACTCTAGGCTGAGATTAACCAAGCAGTGAGGGGATAGCGATAACCATAGTTCCCATTTATGTGGTACTTTAAGATTTACAAAGCCTTTCCTTTCTGAGTATCTCTAAACTCTATGAGATAAAAAAGGATGGATTTAGAGGCATCTATTTCTATTTTCTCCCCTCATCCCATTGATCAAAGGGCAGAATACCTCCTCCTCAGTCCTACCCCAGCGTAACACGCCGAGATCACCCGAAGTATTCCCAAGGAGTCAGACCTCCTTCAGGAACCCCCCAACTAAACAAAAATGCCCTGCCGAAGGGTCCTCCCAAAGGTAGCCCTGCCGTCTGTGGAAAGTCTACTCCAATCACCTCATAATAAGCCCATACGCCAGCATCCTTGGTGTAATTCCCAGCAGGTGCTGGCCCAAAGGCAGGAGCCCCTAGTTCCTTGTTGGAGATCAGGATGTCAAAGGTGCGTCCATAGGTAGGAAATCCCATGATGAGCTTCTCGGGAGGAGCTCCCTTCTTTTCCCACAGCTTCATGGCATATTCCTGCAAAAGGGGGTGTGGATTGCTACCCACTCCGTGTGAGTCGGGCCCCATTCCCCTCATCATAGTAGCAGACGGCCCGGCCACCTTCTTACACAATTTAAATAGTCTATTTGATTGTTTCCCCAATTCATTCCGTAGAGGGGGCTGTTGTGCCCAGTGACAGAATTCCAGCTTCCGTGGAAATCGTAAGTCAGGACACTGATATAGTCCAGAAGTCTGGAAAGAAAAGCGATAGAAGAACGTGAAGATTTAGACAGGTGGGTCCCATTCAAGAAGGCAGAACTTTTTGTGCTAAAGCCGTTCCTTTGCTTTCTGCTTTTGTCCTTTTCTCCCAATCTCTGCTGAGGCATCTGTTCTTATCCCCTCCTTCCAGCAGCCTTAAAACCCTCCTTTCCCCGTGAAGTGCGCGCGGGCGGTGACTGCCTGGCCTCGTCACTGTCCGCCTGGAGACATAGTTCCCCCGCTGGGTAACCAGCCCAGGATCCGGCGCTTTATTCTTATTGGACATTCTGGGCCTGTCATCCGTTTGTGTCAGAACACGTGGCGCTGCCGCAAGTTAACCTGTGGCGGGTCCAGCCCGGGGTCATTTCGGGGAATTTCAAGGTGCCCCGGGAATGCCCCATTCCAGCCAAGGCCTCACCTGGCAATGGTGGGCATCTCGTAGGCAGCTCTGATGATGTTCCGGTTACCGGACACCGCGGCCGTGAGCAGCAGCCTCTCCCGCCCAGTGTTGAAGGCCTCGTCGCGGAAGGTGAGCAGGAGCTCCTGGGGGCGGAGGGAGGCGGGCGGAGGGGAGGTGAAGAAGGTGAGGGGGCAGGAAGGAAGACGGCGGTGGGTGGTGGAGCAAGGCCCAGGAGACAGGGAAAAGGCTGCAAGGTAAGGGAGGAGAGGCAGGGAAAAGGGGAGGGAGAGGCTGAGACAGGGGGGGAGACAAGCAGAGAAGTGGCAAAGACAGAGCAGCACAGTGAGGAGGAAGTATCCGAGGGAAAGGCACCCGGAGGTGCGCGGGGAGGAAGGCGGGAGGAAGCGCCCGACTGCTGCGCCAGCCGCGCCCCCTCGCTCTAGCCCCCTGCGGACGCATTACTTTGTTACTGTTCTGCTCCCGCGCCCTTGGGGGGAAGGCCCGCTGGCTCCTGGCGCAGCCCCCCTCCCTCCCGGCCCCAGAGACGACTTTACTTGGATCAGGTAGGAGAACTGGACCCGGTCCTGGCTGGGACTGCCCCGGAACCCCGGGTACAGGAAGAAGAGGTCCAGGCCGTCGAAGCCGTGCGCGCGCAGGAGGGACAGGGCCGAGGAGATGAAGACCTTCCGGTTCTGGAACGTGGACATCATGGTGGTGAACCTGGGGGAGACGCGGGAGTCAGGCAGGCGCGGGCCCAGCCCGGGGGAGCGCCGCAGGAGGGCCGGGCCGGGCCGCGGACCGCCGTTCTGTTTCACTTCGGGAGACACCCCCCCCCAGCTCCTGCTGAGCCCGAAGATTCTTTTAAAGCCCTGCGCCAGGACAGGGAGCTTTAAACTCCAAACCCACAGGTCTAAAGGCAGTGCGGAGGCCCTGTCCCTGCAGAGGAGGAAACGGCAGGGAAGGGAGAACCGCCGCGTCCTGCAGGAGGGAGCTCGGAGACAAGCCCGCCGGGCCGGAGCAGCGCTAACTCCTCGCAGAGAGGGCTCTCCTCAAACCGCGGGGGGCGCCAGCGCTCGCTCCCCGTCACACCGAGGGACGCAGGGCCGGCCGGCCCACGTGGCGCAGCGGCCGCCCGGGCCTCTTCTCCGTATCCTGGCAACAAGCTCTTGTTTAGGCCCTACTATGTGCCAGGTCCTGCTCTGAGAACTGCCTACACATGAGATACACGGAGATGTCACACGCAGCGCGCCACACCGAGGGGAGGAAAAGGCTTCTCACAGAGAGCGGGGCCAGGAGGAGCTTCCAGGCGTGGGGGGCGATGGGGGAAGAGCCAGTGAAAAAGGCCAGACCCTGGGCAAGAATCAGTCGGAGGCCAGAGCCGCTGGATCGAGAGAAAGCAGGAGGAGAGAGCCGGAAGTATCAGGCCACAGGTCACTGAAAGCCAGAAAGTCTGGGAAATTACAGGGACCATGGCTGTCCAGAACCGGCAGTGACATGGTCAGTTTCACTTCAGGAAGGCCCCTCCCCAAAGCTGCGCGAGGCTCGGGAGTCCGGAGAGCTGGCGCTGGGGCTTGGCGGCCATTGCCTCTTGTGGGGCCTGGATGGACTTCTGAGTCCATCAACAGCCCATGAACGCGTTTCCTGGAGGGAGAGCGGGTCCCCCAGGGCTGTGGCTCTGAGAGGCTCCGTCCCCTGACTCTACAGCTTCTACTACCACTGCTGCTGCTGCTGCTGCTGTTGCTGCTGCTGCTTTTATGGAAAAAAAGGAAGGGGGGGAGTTTCTCTCCACAAAGCCCGTAGGGAAGCTCCGTGGGATAAATTAGGCCCTAGTGAAAGCTACTTTTGCTCGGCAGCCTGAGTCCGGGTCTCCCAGGCCCTGGCTTCCAGCCCAGGCGTCCCGGCCGCCCCTTCCGCACAGCCCCCGCTCCTGCTCCGCACCACGCTAGGGGTCTAGCCTGATGCCAGCCACCCTTTTCACCAATTCCAATCCTTCTCAACCCACAGAGTTGATGACTGGACTTTCCCACCTTCTTGTGCCAAAGTACCAGCCGCCGATGGACAGCAGAATGCGCAGGTCCTGGTTTCTGTCCGGGAAGAAGGATGGCGGGGATTACAGCCCGCTCTCGATCCTGCGCTCACGGGGCTCCGAGCTCAGCCAGGGAGTGGCGGTCCCATGTGAGCCCGGTTCTCCCCACCCTAAATCATTCCGCTCGCCTCTGGGCAGACTTAGAAAACTAGAAGACCCCAGGACAGCCGCTCTCCTGATAGGAAATTGGCCTTTCCCCTCTTAGCATCTGCACTGATAAGTGGGAAAGTTCTTCAAGGAAAAGCGGACTGGAGGGGCAGGCCCAAGGGAACCAAAGGAAGTACCAGGCAGAGCAGGAAGAAAAGCATGAGCTCATCTGCCTCGGCTCCAGTCTCCGTGCTAGCCGGCCCCCAACTTTTCCAGCATCTCTCAGCAGTTGTCAGAACAGAGCAGGGAGGATCAAAGAATGTAGCCCAAAAAGGGGCCTGAGATGCTGCTTTTATTTCTCAAGTTCAAATAAAAATATTTTAAATAAATATAAATAAATGAAAAAGATAAACATATAAAGTGTAAATATATACATAAAGAAATAAAAAGGTACTTGAGAGCAGTCTTCTCATTTCACAGATGAGGAAACCACAGTCTGTGGAAGAGTGACGCCCCACAAAGGCACTGCCAGCAGGTGAAGGGTCAGCAGTAGAAGCCAGAGTTCCTTACTAACAGGCAGGTCCTTTCTCTACTGTCCCCCGGCTCCCTCACACAAAAAAGACATCTGACCTTTCTTTGAGCTTCATGAGCTGTGGGTAGATCTCCGCTTCGTCATCCTTCTCTTTGGGGACGATCCTGTTGTTCTTCATTGAGGCAAAGGCGTACACCACGTGGGTGCAGAGGTGGGGGGTCCACATCGCGGGGGAAGAAGGAGGCCGGTTTTGGGGCGTTGCCGGGACCAGCTGGTGAAGTAACACACCAGTTTGTAGGCGGTACCTATCATGGAAAGCAGGTGTTACTGGGGAAGGGGCGAAGGGATGGTCTCCCCAGCTTGGGCCAGAAAGGTCTCCGGGAGAAAGCCACACCAAACCCTCTGAGAAATGGAAGAGACTCTTCTGGTCCAAAACGACACCAAAATCTCATTTTACCACTGAGGAAATTAAGTCTAGGAGAGATGAAAGGGCTTAGTCCACACAGCCAGGACCTGAATGACAATACCCGAATTTGATTGTAAATCTTTGGTATTTCTCACTGTGCCCTCTGCCTTCTGAAAGAAACCCAATTACCAATAATCAAATGTGTCCAGAATGAGATGCTGGAGTGGGATTGGTGGTGTGTGTTTTCTCATCCCCAAAGGACCCCCCCAAGCTGGGAGACCCTCTCCATTAAAATGAGAGGAAATAAGCTTCCCCTCCCCAAGAAAAACATTAAAAGTTTAGAGAGCTTATCAGTTTGTGAAAACTCCTCAGCCCTAGGGGAAATTGGGGGTGAATTGGGGCATGGGATAATATGGGGGAGGGGAGAGGTTATGTGGTATCCTTACCCAGCTGGAGCTGGAGCAGGAGAATCAAACCTGCAGGAGAAACAGGAAAATATTACACACACACCCCCCACAGAGCGTTGCTGGCTAGGGAGGCAGTGATGAATTATAAATCCCAGCTTTGTTATTTCCCACCTACAGGGCCCTCACCTCTCTGGCTCTGGCTCCTTCATTTGGGCTAAAAAGCAATCATCACCATTATTGTAATAGCAACATGTCCATTGTTGTTGTTCGGCCATTTCCATCATCTCCGACTCTTTGTGACCCCACTTGGGGCTTTTCTTGGCAAAGACACTGGAGACATTTGCCATTTCCTGCTCCAGCTCATTTTACAAATGAGGAAACGGAGGCAAACAGGGTGAAGTGACTTGCCCAGGGTCACACAGCTAGCGAGTATCTGAGACCAGATTTGAGCTCAGCTTTCTGAGTTCAGACCCAGGGATTTATCCACTGTGTCACCTAATTGCACCCATAACATATCCATAGCACTTTCTAACATGTGTTTATACATACATACATATATATACACACACACACACACACATATAGGAGGTGTGTGTGCATGTACGTGTACATTTGAGGTCCCTTAAAGTCTAAAACTATAAACCTAAGCTATTATATCCGAATACATCCCTATATACAAACAGAAATGTAGACAAGAACATGCATACATACATAAATACATATGCCCACATGGAATATAAATAGGCTGAATACACCCTAACTTAATTCAAAGAAATATACATAAAATAGTAGTAATCAGATACAAATATATATATATATATATATATATATATATATATATACTAAGAAATATATCTAAAATAGTAGTAATCAGAGATAGTAATCAGAGATACAAATATATATATGTATATGTATATATATACACATACTAAGAAATATATCTAAAATAGTAGTAATCAGAGATACAAATATATATATATACATGCTAAGAAATATATCTAAAATAGTAGCAATCAGAGATACAAATATATATATACATACATACTAAGAAATATACCTAATATAGGTAATATACCTATTTTTCATATAACTAATATACTTAAAATCAGAAGAGCCCCTCAATCTGCTGGGATTCTGAAAAAAAATGATAAAACAACTGGTATTTGTGTAGCATTTTAAGGTTTGCAAAAACACGCATGAAGAAACCAAATCTAGAGGAGATGATGTGATTTTCCCAAAGGCTCATAAGCAGGAACCCCAAACACAAATATATATTCAACTTTCCCTTTTCCCCCATAGGAGCACACCCTCTTGCACAGATATAGGATACTTTTCAGAAGACCCAGCAGCAATTCCATAGTCTATTCCTCCTAAAGATTCTAATCTTAATCCTTAATCCTAGGGATTAGGATGGTCTGTCCATCTGAGATCATTTGGCAGGACAAACCAAGGGGCAGAGGAGACTGACAGCTTCTCTGCAGGAAAATGGGGTTCAGGGATACAGAGTGGGACCTTACCAGCCCAGAGCAACAGCCTTGCCATTTTTGCCAGCCCTCAAGCTGTGAAGGGCAAGTGGAGCTGATTTTTATGAGCCACCGGATAGGAACCTTCAAAGGACAGTCCAGCCCCAAGCCCAGCAGACTTGTGCCAGTCACAGGTGCTGTCATCTGTTGCAGGGACACCTTGCCCCAGAGTCACAATGTCCTCAGGGCCTCCTGGCAGCCCTACATAGCCCACCTGTGTGTTCTAAAGGAATATATTGTCCACGTAGGACTGAGATTCCAGCATTGTGAGCTCCTGTCAGCGTCTCTAAACTTTGCCCTGTCCCTAACTTCTGCCATCAAGATCACAGTACAGATTTTAGAACTAGTGGCAACACTTGTGGGATCTAGGATAGCCTTCATTTTATATTGATATTTTGCCCATCCTTGGCACTTCCCTTCCCTTTCCTATCACTCTTGGCTCAGTAGTGGGTCTGGAGTCAAAGACCCGGGTTCAAATCCAGATAATTTTCACAAAGTGGTTGTTGTAGGTATAAAACAAGATAAAGAGTGCTTTGCAAAGTGCTATATAAATGTTAACTATTATTAGCTCAGTGCCTGGAAAATAAACCTCCAATAAAAACTCTTGACTAACTGGGAGTCAGTTCCCACAGTTGGTACTTAGCTCTCATCCCTTGCCACCCTTCCCTCCTGGGCAAATATATAACTAAAAAGCAAGGTAGTGAAGATGTCTAAATAGACTTTCTCAGTCCTATTCAGTTTTCTTCATTGGTCCTTAGGACCCTTTTTTGATATTCACCCAGTTTCCTGGTTGGTAGTTTCTTCTTTCCCTTTTCCTTTCCCTCTCTAACCATGGCAATTTTTTCATACTTTGACTTACACAAAGTTTGGGAAATTTCAAAACCTTGTGTAGCAATGAAAAGCTTTGAAGAAATCCCTACATATTTTGAAATACTTTAGTGTCACACCTCTAATACATTTTGGTTTCCCTTATTCATGAAACACCTTTTCAATTAAGAATTTTTCTCCCTCCTACCCCCCTTACCATATCCCTTCTCCCTAGGGTGGGGGAAAAAGTACACCTTTGTAATAAATAGTCAAACAATCCAAATTCCCACACTGGTCATGTCCAATAATATGCCTTTTTTTTTTTTTTGGATAATGAGCCCATCATCTCTGTGTTGAGGTGAGTTACATTATTCATCAATGGTCCTCCAGAATTGTGGCTGATCATCAATCCTAAGTCTTTCAAAATTGCTCCTTTTTATCAAGCTGTTGCTCTTATATAAATTGCTTTCCTAGATATGTTCTCTTATCTGTATCAATTCATAGTCTTTCCAGTGTTCTCTGGTCATCTTTCTCCATTTTTTATAATGCAATAATATTCCATTACTTTCATATACCATAATTTAATCAACCTATTTCCCAATTGAGAAGTCTTTAGGTTTCCAGAGTTGCTTGTTTTTTTGTTCAGTTTGGTTTTGGTTTGTGGGGTTTTTTTTGCCAATATGAAAAAGCTGTTACTTTTTGTATCTACCAGAGCTTTCTTCTTTGATCTTTTTGGGTTATAGGTCTAATAGTATTAATCATAGTTTGATCAAGGAAAATGCACGATCTATACATTTCAAGCATAGTTTCAAATAGCTTTCCAGAAAAGCTGAACCAATTCACTGTTCCATTTAACAGTGCCTCAACATGTTTTCCCCAAAATCCCAACATTATTTTTACACTTTGCCAGTTATGTAAGTATAAGGTGGAACTTGAGTTGCTTTAATTTTCATTTCTCATGATTTGGAGCATTTTCCAGAAACATTACCCAGCAGGCTTTAGGTTAAAATCAAGGGCCTCCTTGAGGAAAAAAAAAATTTACTACCTGAGAGCAATATGAGGGTTTTGACAATGCTGTAGTGGGGAGATACTCAGGGACTAATATATGAGACTGGGACTTTTTAGTTCTGGCTGCTGGTGGATGCACTACCAATAGAGGGAGGGGCTCTAGCTATATAGCATATATACAGCATCCACACATTTAGGATGCTAGGAGACTCCACAAGCATCCAAGAGAAACAATTTCAACTTACTTTGGGGTTGAGGTCAGACAAAGCCCCAGAAAGTTCCAAACATCACAAACATACAAGGAAGTTAAGGGTATTTTTCTCCTATTCATACCCAAGAGCTCATAAAGACCTAGAACAAAAAGGATTAAACCCATTGTTTCCAGACAGCTGAATGTAGAGGTGTGTGTGTGTGTGTGTGTGTGTGTGTGTGTGTGTTGTGTATAAAAAATACTTTGGCTTTCCACTGTTAACAGTGATATGCAGGTGTGATGCAGATGTGGGGGAAGACGGTAAATAAGCAAGTCCTGGCCTCTTTGATCAAAGTGTCTCAAGATCTAAGGCCTCCAGCAAGGTTTCCTGTTTTTATATTTATCTTGTCTGTAGCTTATTTGTAGATAGTAGGCACGTTTATTGACCGATTCAGTTAAACGTCATTTCTGACAAACTAGTGACGTTGTCTCCTGCAGGATATTGTTCAAACGCTTCCACCCTTACTGAAGAGCAGCTGAATTTGTTTGGTTTACCTCCTCTACAAGATGGGGAACAATATTCTCATAGCATGAGAAAAACTGAAGAGTTTATCAGTTCATCCAGACCAGACACATTTTACAGATGTGGAAACTGAGGTCCAAAGCAAGCTGCCCACGTTTTATCAGGTAGGGAGCAGAGCTGGAACATGTGCCTACCTGCATCATTGTGCTTCCTCAGATCATCTAATCTACCCCCTTAGTACTTGAGAAATTTAAGTCCTAGAAAGTGACTTTTTCCTAGCCACACAACCAGTTATTTAGTGAGATATGAATAGAGATAAATATTACTTTGAGAGGGAACCCTCATAAGTGTTTCAAAATGTACTCAGCCTGAAATTCCCATTTTCTAAGGCAGGGGTTCACCTAGGTCTGACTTAAATGGGAAAAAAAAATCATTTAAACCCAACAGATTTTCTAATTCCATGCATTCGACTATATATATTTAAGAGGTCCACAGCTTCACTGGATGGCCAAAGAGAGAACGAGACAAAAATGACCAAGAAAACCCTTTCCAAAAGTACCAGAGCCTAGGGACTGTGACCTAATGCCAGGTTAACCTTTTCTTATTTATCCTTGGGCCACTTCCATAATCTAATTCACTGACCCATTTTCCACCTACACATTCACCAGACTAATCAGCCTGTTTTTTGGCCTTCAATAGAACTCAAGGTCTTAACCAGTTTTTTGCTGGATGCTTCACTTTGTAGTTTTATGTAAATTTGGCTATGTATCTCCCAGGGCCTGGTGCAAAAGATTGGAGGGTCTAAATTTTTTTTCTTAAACGGACCATATTTTAGTGAATTGGTGAGAAAAGTTCTTTTACTAGTGCAGACCGGCAAACCATTTTTGCAACTTAGTGCAGTTCTGGGGTATCAGAGCCACACTGCCTGCATACCTTTACTGCTTACAAACTTAAGTTGCTCATCTCTTTAGTGGTAAGATCTGTTTTCTGATTCTCTTTATCTATGGAACTTTTGCTGATTAAAAAAAAAAAAATCCTAGGAAAAAGATAACCTTATCCCCATTTTTTCCCCTTTGTACATAATAGCTTAGTTTGTAAAACAGTCTTAATATGCACTATATATAGCTGGTGTTGTTAACAGTATTACCTACTATGTTTTCAGGTACTGTGCTAAGTACAAGGATCTCATCTGATCCTCAAAATAGCCCTTTGAGATAGGTGCTATCATTATGCCATTTTACAGTTAAAGAAAACCAAGGCATCTGAAATGACTTGCCCTAATTTACACAGACTGAGATTGGATTTGAGGTCCATTTGATTTGAACCAGCTCTTTATCCTGTGCCATCTAGCTGCCTCTAGGTAGATCATTTATCATCCTTCCAATCCAATAAGCATTCAATAACTATTATTTGCTAGGTTGTGAAGATAAAAAGAAAATGCAAACCCTGTTCTCAAAAGAATTTAGTGGTGTCAGATGGAGAAAGTGCAATAACTCCTACTAATAATAATGTAACAAAAATGAAATTAATTTAGCTTTAAGAGATAAAAATCATTGCTGTTGTGGCAATCACACTTGAGTTTGTCTGCAGTGGTAGATTAAAAACAGATTAAAAAAAATACACAAAAATGACTCCACCATGACCTCTTTAAACAAGCTACTAATATTAAAAGTCTGACAGGAAAAGGCATCAATAATTAAAAAGGTTTAATCAATACAAATTGCCAATCAAGGTCAAGTGGTCATTAAGGGTGGAAAACCTCCCAGCAACTGTTGAGGATTCTAGTTTAGCTATGGGTTAGCTGAAGTCAAAGTTTCTTAAACTGTGGGTCATGACCTGACATAGCAACTGGTAACTAAATATGGGGGTCAGAAATTATGACTATTAATCAATAAATGTTTGATTTGTATACCTTTTTTTAAATCACTATACACCTGGGATCACAATCTCTCAGGTGAAAAGGAATCCAAGTGGAAAAAGTTTAGGAAGCTCTAGCTTTGGTGATCACAAGATCCCTTTCCAACTCTTGGATGATGTGCATCTTATCAATGGAGAAATTTAACAAGATTAATTGTTGTGCCCAAGCAAATGAAGCTTGCAGCTAAGGTGCAAGTTAAGAAGTCAAACCTGAATTTCCCATTTCTTCAGTGCCTTTCTGGGTAGTGACAGCAACACTGGCTATGTTGCCCTTAACCCTTCTCCTTCAACACAAACTTTTAAACACACACACAAAACAGAACCTAAAACAGAAAATTTTATTTCACCAAGTCATCTCAGATTCTCCATTGGGATGGCTCGTAGCAAGGAAATCTATCCTTGACATGGTCCTAACCACAGCAAGCCAACTTCTGAAAGCTGGGAAGCCTCAGGAGGTGGTGGTCAGGGCAGGCTGGTACCAGAGAACAGATCCCCAAGCCCTCCCCCTCTTCTAATCTGTCAGTTTTCTGTCTTGTCCCCACTTCCCACTTTCTCCTCAAATCCACCTGGATGCCCCTAAACCAAGTCTAACTTAACCCCGCTGGCACTTAGCCAAAACAAAACACTGAACTAGTCTCTTATGATTAGGGCAAGAAGGTATCCTTCCTGCTCTACCAAGCAAAGATTCATACCAAGGGAAAGAAACTACCTCAAATGACTAAGGCAAGAGGCTGTCCTGGTGTTCTCCAAGCTGGGAATTTCCAGTTCCTATAATCACAATAACCAAAACCCCCAAAGGGCACAGGAGGACACAGCGATGCTCCAATCTCAGCTGGTGCCCAGGATTCTGCAAATGCTTCACCACCAGAGGGAAACTTCCGAGTAGACTCTTCTCTACCCTCTTATGTACTTTTGGGAAGGAGCAACAAGGGAAGGGGAGGGGAGGGGAGGTAACTAGATGTGGGAACAAACGGTCCCGGATTATCATTTTTTAAAAATTTAAATATAATCTAAAAAAATAAATGGCTGTCTCCTTATGAGTCTACAGGACCCCTGGCAGAGAAACTCAGTGGCTCCCAAATGCTCAGCTCTAACAGATCAAACCTGCTACATACAGGACTTGTCTTCTCACAAACCAAGGAGTAAGTGGGTATGGATTTGTAGGATTTTTTTTGCCTTTTCTGCCTCAAATCCAATCTAGTTGCTGGCACCATTGGGATCAGGCTCAGGATCAGAAATTATAACTGGCTCTGAGGGCACAGTGTGGTGGAAAACCTGATGGTCCCAGCCCACAGTTGTGAGCAACTGGTTATTGGCTGGGGACCACGTAGCATCTCTCACAAAGTCTGTGTGGTCCCGGCTTCTGAACCTGGAAAAGGAAGAGAACAGAGCCTGGCTTGATGAGAAAGGACTAAAAGAAGAAAACAAGTTAGGTGGGTCTAAAATCTGTCATTTGAAGAGGGCATATGATCCCATCTTAAATCTACTGGCTACTAAGAATTTTAAAGCTCCAAGTGTATTCAGACCCTCAGAAGAGGTCCACCAACATCCCAAAGCCAGAGGCCAAGTGAAGACCAGCAACCTGCATGCCCTAGTTCCCGTTGGGGGCTCTTGCCATTGCTGCAGCTCCCAAGATGTAGCTGCTCTCACAGCACAGGCCTCTGTCTCTTAGAAAGGAACTCTTGCTGAGACCCCACCTTTTACCCTCGACAGTGCAAAGTGCTGGTTTCAGGCTGGCCCCTGGTCCTAGGAAACTTCAGACAGACAATGGACTTTTTAAATTGGGCAACCAAAGTCCTGTCATCTGAATACCAGGACAGCAAGAACCTGAGCAGACATGCTGGCTAGCTCCCCCCCCCCCCCCCCAAGGAATTCCTGCCTCAGGCTCAAGGCTTCATTCTATACTTACACCTCTGAAAGTGCACAATCAAGCACAGCTACGGAACAGTCTTCACTGAGGGATGCCAGGAGGGGCGAACTGTAAGGAAGAAATGGCAAGAACAGCAGAGCTGGAGGCTCCCTCAACAAGCCTTTGAGTACATGTTCCTGACTTCCCCACTAGCCCAGGAGATGCTGGGCCACTGCTCAAACCTCAACAAAACATCTATAGCCAAGCAAAGGCAGGGACCAGGAGAATAGAGGATGGATTCCTGGGCCTGACACCCAGCCTACAACTTCAGCTGCACCCAAGTTTCCCCTGCCACACCAACAGCCAGATGCACGAGGGATGGAGATACCCTTGCCATTATCAGTGACCCACCTACCACCCAAGTAATCAGGCCTGTTAGTGCTTTGCTCTGCCTGCCCAGAAGTTTGGACTTGTTTCTGGGGCTCTACCTGCAAATGTCAACCCCTCCCTAACACCATCAAGGCACTAGGTAGCATCAGGGCAGGGAGGTCAGTACCTATCGGGCGAGAACACCAGCCTCGTGACGCTGTGGGAGTGCACAGATGAGGAGAGGATCGAGTTGGGGTTCTTGAAGTCCACAAGGAAGACAGTGCCATTCTCATCACCTGTATGGCACAAACCAAGATGGCTTAAGTAAACAAGGCTTCATGGGCTACTCTCAGGCTAGACTCAAGGTGCCTCTTTGTGAGTTACCCATGGCTCGTTTCAAATCAAAACTAACTACTCAATCAACTTTTCCCCACCTCACAAGCCCTTTGGTCTGTCATGAGATTCACGGGTTTAGGGGTGGTGGTGTGCATTTTGGCTAACATATGTAAGTAAACAATCACAAAGGAGAGGTTATTTTATCATAACCACGGACAGCCAATCTCCCTCCTAAGCCCAGAGATACAAAAGAACAAGAGGCAGGTTGGCTGCTCCAAGAAAAGAAAGTAAGAGACAACTGCCTCAGCTCCAAGACTTCTTACCAAAAGTGAAAACGCGTTCCTTCTGAGGATGCCAGGCCAGTGAGGTAGGAAGGTGATGGGAGGCACTTTGGCCTGAGAAAGTGAGAACAGCAGAGGGAAATGAGCAGAACCAAAACAATGTCATACTTTCTAATTTCTAGTCCTGCTTTTTTCCCACTACCTTTTCTTGTCTTTTTGCTTTATCATGGAGAAAATTTATACAAACTGAACCTGTAAGTATAAATCAACTGGCCTATAATCATTGAAGTTAAATGAAATAAAATTATAATTGATGAAAAAAAAAAAAAAAGACAACGTCATAGAGGGCAACAGCAGTATTATTCAAAGAAAAAACCGTGAATGGCTAAGCTATTCTGAGCAATGTGACCGTTCAAATCAACTATGAAGAAAATTCTATCCACTTCCAAAGGAAAAAACTGGTTCCACGTACAGAGCTAACACAAAAGTTCTCTAACAAAGGATTAAGAGAGGAAATATAACTCAGAACTCAAAACATGACAAAAATAAACTTAAGATTTGGCTTTTTAAAAATGAGAACAAGGGAACTGAAAACCCCAGAGGCAGAAAATCCAACTACGTCCATTTCAGCCCTGAGCCTGGTATTAGGATACAGTCTCCCTGGACCCCATACTTCCAAGACACTAACCAATAAAGATAAACTGATATCTAAGTCCCCTTCCCCTTTCCCCCACCCACCCAACTATTGTAGTCAATGAATCAGGTCCTACCCAGGAAAAAGTGAACTCTCCTTGCTACCTGGATTAATACAATCCTACAGCAGGGTCCCAGCAAACTACAGGATAAATCCAGCAGCCGATTTTTAGATCGTTCTCTTGAATTAATAATGGTTTTTAGCATTTCATTAAAAAAAATTTTTTTTTTGGGTTAAGTGACTTGTCTGGGGTCACACAGCTAAGAAGTGTTAAGTGAGACCAGATTTGAACTCACAGGGCTGGTGCTCTACCCACTGCGCCACCTAGCTGCATTAATAGTTATAATGGATTAAAACATCATTCTTAGCTCTAGGATCCATATAACAACAGGTGGTTGCCTAGTAAGTATGTCTGCCGATCTCTGTGCCAGAAGACAGGTTGTTCTAAAAGCTCTTTCCCCAGGCTACCTTCAGACTCACCAACATGTGAAGCTGGCTTGGGGCACCGGAGATCCCACAGTAAAACTCTGTTGTCCTACAAATAAGAGAATAGTGCTGCATGATCAGCGCAGTGGATTCCCAAGTTCCCGACCCAGCTCTGCCCTTACTGTCTGGGTCACCTGGCACTCCCCCCTTCCCCGGGACTCCCTTTCTTCAGTGTAAGATACGGGTCTCTCCCCAAACTACCTCAGGTGACCACTCTGGGCTCTAGCAGTACCGAGCGACTAACACCCTCGGTGTGGGCAAGGACAGGGCGTCACCTCACCTCCCCGCAGGACAGGAACAGAGCCTCCTTGTGGGGAGAAGCAGCAACGCTGGAGATGGGGCCAGAGTGAGCTAAGGAGGAAAGGAGCGGCGCCATCACCACCAGGCAGAAGCAGCGGGCTGGACCAAAGGGACCCCCCCACCCAGCCTCGAGGTGGCACTCTCGTGTTTAGACGCGTGGACAGATACAAGCAGAACTGAGGAGTTTGCAGAAAACAAGGACAAGGTGAATCACAGCCGTTCCTCGGGTGCTCACAGCATGTGGCTCCCAGGCCCCAAAGATTCCCTCTCTCTGTAACAAAGGTGAATCTCAGAGATTCTTTCCAGCTCTAGGTCTCCCTAGGATCCTCAGCTGCTTCCCTGGAGGAAGTGGTCAGCAGTGGGAGGAGACTTCTGTGAGGCTTCAGGAGGCCACCACAGGCGGAGAACACAGAAAACATCTTTTCCCTTACAACAGGACGAATGCACGATTTTCTAATGACCAGGTAGACTCACTGGGGCCTTACCCATCAACCCACACAACTTTTACCATGAAAATGGAACCCAGAAGACAAAAATGGAAGTGGGAAGGAGAAGCAAAACTCACCTCTATAGGAAGTCAGCATTCTCTCTCCTGAAAGGTCCCAAAACTTTACGCTAAAGAGAAAAAGCAAAAAACAAAACCCTACGTTCATTACTAAACAAAATAGTTCATAAAAAGCACACGCTCAAATACAGATGCTAAATAAAGTTTAGAAAAATGAGTTTTCCCTTTACTCGGTTCCTTACCAGAAACGTTCACACCAATGCGTATTCAGATGGCCTGCTATTTTTGAGGATGTCCTCCAGTTTTGAATGTCTTAATTATTATTCAGGTTGTCTTTCCCCCCCAAGAATGAACTGGCATTGTTTAGAGGGATCAAGAGAAGAGGGGCACAAGCAGGGTCAACAGGGGAGAAGGGGGACTCACCAGAAGTCTTTGCTGCCACTGATCGCCTGCGTGCCGGTGACGAGGACGCTCACACTGGTCACTATGTCATCGTGCTCATATTTGCAGAATTTGTTGACGATAAGTTTCTCACCCTCGTCCAGTTCCCATAGTTCCACAGCACCTAGAAGATGTGGGGAATAGAATCATGCCAGATCTACAATTCATAGGGCAGCAAGGCTCACTTCTAGGCCCCGGAGACCCTAACCCTTTAGCTTTTGTCCTAAACATCAACAAATGAGTTTCATTATTCTTCACTGAGTAAAACTGCAGGATGACGCACGCTCCTGGTCAGAGTTTTGAACTGGTTCTTTCCTCATATGGTTTTATGTTGGTGTTGGTTTCCTAGGAAAAGCCTGACCAAAAAAAAGAATAGAAGAGATTATCAGCCTTCTAGTGGGGGGGGGGGGGGGGAATGAGCTTCCTAAGGAAAAACGACCCTTTCCCAGGTCTTCCTGCAGCTCTCAGCTCAGGGGATCCATCGCTCCAGCTGGTCCAACCTAGAGAACGTCTGTCTGGCAGACCAGAGAGGGCTCCCAAACACAAGACGGGCCAGCGAACGCTGGCCCCTAGCCCCCATCCCGCCTCTCCGCCGCCGGACAGTTCCTCCTCTCCTCGGAGCTGGAGCAGGCCCGTGGAACGTCTCCCCAGTGGGCAGTTGCTCCTTCGGTTGCTGTCATTTAACAGTCTGTTTGCTTTTCTCTGTTATAAGAATTCCACAGGGAGGGGTCATTGGGAGGCAACCGGGGTGCAGGAAGTAGCAGCCATCAACAACACTTGTTCCAGAGCCCAGCTGGAGATGCTCCGCGGGGCGGCCGGCGGCACGCGGGGAGCGGCGGGGAGACCGGCCAAGGCCGGTTTCCCGAGTCTGCTCCCAGACCGTGGCAGCCCCGGCGGAAAGAGGAGCTCTTCATCGCTGGCGGGGGCGGGCGGGGGCCCAGCAAACTTTTCCTGCACCAGTCTGAGCCCGGGGCGGCCGGGGGAGCCTGCCTGCTCTGAGCTCCACTTTGACCGACACCTGCCTGAGAAGGGGCCGTGCATTCAAATCTCGGCCCCTGCAGAGTGTTCTAGGAGAGGACCCTCCCGGCCCCTGTCCCCCCCTCCCCCACCCCTCCCGGCCAAACGGCTCCGGGAGGGGCTACTCACCCGAGTCTGAGGCCACGAGGATGCCCCGGTCCCCCACCCAGGCGAGGTCCGTCAGGCCGGCTTCGGTCTGGACTCCGGCCGAGCAGAAACCCTCGTTGGGGGCCGCGTTGGGATCTTTGAACAGCCACAGGGAGCCGGCCCAGCTGCGGCCGCTCAGGCTGGACGCGCCCAGCAGCAGGGAGCAATCTGCGGGAGGAGCGGAGGCCTCGGGTCAGCGCGGCCCCGGGGGAGGGGAGAGCCGGGGCGGGGGCGGGAGGGGGCCCGCTCGGGGCCGGGGTCGGCGGGGCGGGGCTCACCGGACCGGTAGCGCGCCGCCTCCAGCTGCCGCTCCATGCAGGCCGGCGCGTTGGGAGGCAGGTTCCATTCCGGGGCATCGGGAGGCATACTCGGCGGCTCCGCCGGCGGCGGCGAGGGCGACGCCGACGCCGACTCCGACTCCGGGGGCAGCGATTGCTGCGACTCCTTCCGCATCTCCGCGGCTCAGGCTCTAATCTTCTCTCGGTCCCAGGCTGCGCTTCCCACGTGGTGTCCACTCGGGGTCCCCGCCCCTCTCCGGCCGAGGGAGGCCGGAGCCCCCGCTTCTCGCGAGACTTACTTCCCGGAGCCGACCCGCCCCCTCCACTTTCCGTTAGCCGCTAGCTAAGCTACGCTCTCCGTCCTCCCTCCTCCTCTCCTTCCCCGCCCCCCGCCCCCGTCCCTGTCCCTGCTTGCTTTCTGTTCTCGCGACAATAGGGGTTGGAGACGGGAGAAGCAGAGATTGGACGAGTCGAGAGAACTCTCGCCCTCCTCATCTCGCGAGGTTTGCCTTCCGCCATCTTAGCGCGGCCGCTGACAAGTTCTCCCCGCCGGGGTCATTGGGACGCAGAGGCTGCTGAACAGACTCTCGAGGAACATGCTGTCCCGGCTGGCTCTGCACGCTGCCGGCGCGCTGGGTGAGGCGCCCCGACTAGGGGACGCGGAGTCATAGCTGGAAAGGAGAATGTCCTTGGGATAGCGGCCGCGAAAGGGGTGGGGGGAGACCCTGAGGGTGGTGGGGTGCCGCGGGAAGGGAGGCCTGGGATCGCGGACCCCGCTGACTGAACTCTGTGTCTCCACAGCGCCGGCGCTCAAGAATGCGGCCCCGCTGGCCCCGGGGTAAGTACGGCCACCCTGGCTTCGAGCCCTAACGAAACTGCGGCCCGGGAGCCGCTTCGGGTTTGAGGGCGAGGGGCCTGGCTCAGGCGAGCGGGTTGCGCCGTAGCATCTGGGGCTCTAGTCCGACGTCTCGGTCCGGGAGCCCTGGGTGGGAAGGCGTGGGCTTTAGCCCTCCTCGGTGACCTTGGGCCGCGGGCAGCCCGGCCTCTTCCGGCTCTAAGTCGGAGACCTCGCATCGCCCGAGGGCAGCCCCGCCGTCCGCCGGGGCCCGTTCCGTACCTTCCTCTGCTGTTTTGAATTTGCTTGTTTAAAAGTAGACGGCTAGTGGCGTCCTGTTTTAAAAACAATTTTGTTGAAGCTGTGTGCTTAATGGTTAGAGAACTGACCTTAAGGGGCGAAGCTGTGGCTTCCCATGAGTCCCCCAGGTACCGGCTTCGGGACTTGGGGGAAATCACCTACTATTTTTATGCCTTACTTTCGAGGTCAGACTTTGAAGTTTTCTGGAAGGTGCCTGCTTGCATCGTTAGAAGTGTCTCCTCATCTGGGGTTCCATGTACTAAGGAAGTCTCACGTTTGGGCCTTGTCTCTCTCTGTACTTTTTTAATGCAGGCGGAAGATGCGTTCTTGTGGACCTGAATGCTAGTCTGGTCTTAGAGCTGAGTTTTCCCATAGTAATTGACATGTAGATGATATTAATGAGAGAAAACAGATGCTCTTTTGTTCTCAAAGACTATTGTGACATGGGGTAGGTCGAGGCCCCCTATTGCAGGTGAACTGCCGTTAGTGAAGAGGCTGGTTAAGCTGCCTTCTGCCTCCTCTGGAGTTTTCTGCGGTCCAGCCACTGATCCCCAGGGGGTAGGGGGAGGCGTTTCCAGGTGCTGTCGGACCTTTTTAGGGTCAGATTCTTAATGGGTCTCAGTTTGATTGAGGTAACACCAGACCAGTAATTAAGGCTGGGTGATGAGAAAGAAAAATGAGGAATATAATGACTTTTTAAACCTAGTCCAAAAAACATTTAACCTGGGTAGGGGAAGATCCTCAGGGTTTCTAGCCTAAACCTGAATCAGTTGCAGTTTACATTCACTCAGTCTGGGCCCTGACAAAATCCCTGTGGGGCTTTAGCTAGAATGAATGAGAGCGGGTGGTTTTCCTTTAAGATTTGGTGCTTAAGAAATCTAGCTCATGAGCGTAGATATTTTAGAAAAGTGTTGCTCTCCAAGAACAAGCATGGCTACAGTAAAACTGGCAGACCTGCTGACTGACCCCTCTGGTACTTTGTGGTTTTTTGTTGTTATTAATAACCTTGACAACAAAAACCAAATAAGAAGTAAAATCTTGTCTAAAATCGGCCAGTTCTGATACATGTTTGTTTCCTTTTTTGAGAAGGTTTATTAAACTGTTGGATTAAAAGAGCATTCTGGGCCTTTTGCTTCTTGTTTTTAGGCAAGCATTGTTAGTTCAACATAATGAATTGGCCCGAACTGAAAAAAAAAAGTGGTCCAAATAATATTAGATGAATCCATTTAAATACATATGTGTACATTTTAGTGGAGATCTTAGTGGCACAGCTAACACTGCCCTGCTAGTACCTACCAATTCATTCTTCCCTCTCTCCATTTGTTTTTTATTCTATTTGCATACTGCCACCTCAAGTAGGGTTCAGAGCGGGCCTGCCTGAGTTTAGTGTAGCCTTGGTTTGGAATCCAGAGAGACTGGGTCTGGTCTCAGTTTGACATTTGGGCACGCCTCTTAACTCATTGAGTCTTAGCATAGGCCTTTTAGTCCCCCTCTCCCCCACTCTATCTCCCTTACAGAGGACATCTGCAGTGCTTCCTTAAGAATATTGTGAGGTTCACATACATAGTGTTTTCTAACCCTTTAAAATATTGAACAAACACATATTTTAACATTTTTCAGTATCGAAAATTAAAGACAGTAGAAGTAAATCAAGGAAGACAGTTAATGTTAGAACAAATGTAGTTCATGCCCATATGAGGAGAATTTTTTGAAAGTAAAAAAACATAAATTGAAAGAATAATTATTCTACCATATTCCATATTTTAAGACAAAAGAGTTCTATTCCAGGACTTTGTAGACTTTTCAGGTGAGCAGGAGGCTAGCATATATACAAGTCACTTGCTCTCACTTCCCAGCTTCTCTCATTTTGTTTTTTAAGTTAGCCTTCATTTAATTGAAAGTTTAGGAATAGTACTGCTCTTTTGAATCCGGAACAGAGGTGCCTCCCTTCCTGTATCTACTCTTATCTGTGATGTCACATTCCAGGAGAAGCTACCCAAGGTCACAGAGAAACTGGCCTGAGCTCTGTAAGACAAAGTAGGAACACTTGGGAAGAGGGGCCTGTGTGTCTGTTGCTCTTGGTTCTCCCCAGCCTTGTGTATATTAAAAGGGAAAGAAGAGCAGGATATACAAAAGTTCTGAGATGAAATTGTGAGGAGAGAGATCTGCCTTCCTTGTGGCAGTACCTTGACTTCTTCAGGGTAGCCAGACTGGAAATGAAAGAGTGTTTTGTCTGAAAAGGAAAGTTGCCCAGAAAAATTAGCCATCTTCTAATATCTGTGGGAACCTTCTGGAAGAGAAATTCTTGTTGTTGAATTCAAAAGAGAACTAGAAACAATAGGTAGAAGTTAATAGAAGCCAGATTTTTCATTTAGTATAAAGAACTCCTTTAATATAAAGGACAATTAGAACTGTCCACCATGAAATGTAAACTGTCTAGAAAGATAAAAGACCTATAATGAGACATGCTCAAAGCAGGTTATCAAGATGTTGAAGAAAAAAAGCTTGTATTGGGAAGCAAATCGTATTAGTTATAATCTCTGTAAGGAAGACATAGGTAGTAGTAGTGGGACTAGAAATATTTATGTAAATTCATATTATGCAAATTTGACTTATCTGAAATTTTTTCTGAAAGTAATCACATTCTGAAAAATCTATTAACTCATTGCACTCACTTTCTACTCCTGTCCCTTCCCTCAGCTCTGCATTCAGGCCTTCCATTTCCCCACACAAAACAAACAAACAAACAAACAAACAAACAACCTGCTAGATGAAAATAGAAAAACAGACATGCGAACACCTTTGCCACCAATGGAATAAGGGCTTAACTTGAAACATGTAGTATGGAGAGAGGAGACCTTTGTCCCACTCCATCCAACCCTAGTGAGGCTGTCTTTCATTCTGTGTTTGGGTACTGTGTGTCTGTTCCTGGTCCCAGTCTGTTCATATTTAATTCCCATGCATCTATACTTGTCTCCCACCTACCTACTCCCCAAGTAGCAGGCCCAATCCCTGTGTTCCTCCTTCTGCTCCCACTTCTTTGTCGTCAGCCCCTTCTGCAAGGGCATGTGATTCCCTATCCAATTCCCTTTCTTTCCCATGTCTACAGGCAAATTCTCATTATATAAAAGGTCTGGGGAATGCTTCACTTACTTAAAGTTAGAACTTCTGTATGCTGTCTTTTATTTTTGCAGAGTGCTTCAGGCATCCAGAATTTTTCACACAGCTTCTCCCCATCTGGCTCCTTTGCCTCCTCTTCCTGAGCATGGGGGGAAAATTCGTCATGGGTTGATTCCTGAGGAGTTCTTTGGGTTTATGTATCCTAAAACTGGAGTTACTGGTAAGCAAGCTTTTCTGCAGAGATGATTTAGTATGATATTTATTATGGTAATAGTTTGGGATACATGGATTTCACATTGTTTCTTCCTTTTCATCATACCTTGTTATAATGAAAAACAATCAGTGCTTTTTAAAGGATGTAATCTGTTTATTCTTGACAAGCAAAACTTATTGCTATAACGATTAGCCTTTGGAAACTAATTATTTCTGGACTTTCTAAAGTATGATATAGTTTCTTCATCCGTTTAAAGTATTTAAGGACATATGTGCATAATAATTCTTGATTTATAGATGATAAAGTCAGAATTTACCAAGAATTAAGATATACATGGAAGCTAAGAAATTCTAAAGTATATAATTGTTGAAATGAGTGGCTTAAAATAAACTCTGACAGGTTTAGCCAACTTAAGTGTAGAAGGTGGGCTATTGGGTGACTTCTTTTTTTAAGCACAGCTTCTTACAACTTGCATTGCTGCAAAGAGTACCCCCTTTAATAGGATCAGACTTTTTTCCCTATTTTTAATGTGAAGGTGCTAACTATAGATAAGAGTGGATAGACTTCAAATACAAGTCTTAGTTTGTTAAGAAATTATTTTGACAACAGTGATTATTGAATGACATTAATTTATAATTTTTCTAAATGAAAGGGTTGGGGGGTTTATGCACTAGAATGAATTGATTTTTAAAATTTTTTTAGCTAGCCTAGTCTTCAGCTTGAAACTTCATTCACTCCTTGTTTTTAATGCTGTATAGAAGTTCTCATAAATATTCTTTTTCTTTCAGGTCCTTATGTATTGGGTACAGGGCTTATCCTGTATTTTCTCTCCAAAGAAATCTATGTTATAACTGCTGATACGATTGCTGCCGTTTCAACATTGGGGCTCCTCGTTTATGTGGCTAAAAAATATGGTCCCACTATAGCAGCTTTTGCTGATAAACTCAGAGAGGTATGGATAGAAATTTGATTTTTCCCCATTTTTGTGTTGGATAGAAATTTAGGAATTCATGATAAGGCTTTCAACTGTTGACCCATTTGGATTTAAAATGAATTTTTAGGGAGAAAATCATTATTGCAGAGTTATGTACTAATGTTACCCTAAAATGATTTATGTTTTTCAAATATTTTAATAACCAGCTTTATAGCCATGGTAATAAAACACTTGTAACTCTGAATAATGGATCAAGTCCTGTGGAATAATTTTCTGTATTTATTAAAATGCTTTATTACTTTTAAATTTTAGATAGATTTCTTTCAGATATTGGGCTCCCATAAAAGTTGTGTGCATCTTTTCTTCACATTGCACACAAAGGAACTCTAACTTTGAAAGGGGAAAATGAATTGTTGCTTTATTATCATTGACCCTTTCACCAATATTATCATAAATATCCTCTGATTGTAGGACCAGCTGGCTCAGGCAGAAGCAGTGAAACAGGCCTCCATGAAAGGTATCAGTGATGCAATTGAGTTGGAAAAGAAACAGCAAGCCCTGGTTGCTAAACGTCATTACCTTTTTGATGTCCAGAGGGTAGGTATTTTTGAGGAATTAAAAGGTACTTTTCCCACATAGGAGAGAAAATGCCCTGCTGGGCATTCGGTACACTAAGATTCAGGAAAAACAAAATGTTCAATTAAATGTGTCATATATAGAAACTATGATAATTTATTTTTGGAGAATTTAATTCATTTGTGACTTAGGAATTATATTCAGATTATTAAGTATTTCATTCACTTCTACCATGTTACCAATAACTCCTCAACAAAAGTGTCAACTGCCTGCCTATATTGAGATTATATGACAAGAGCAAAATTCTTGGAGCGTGGACAAATCAGAAGTTGGTTTACTAGGGACATTTTAATCCAGCTTCAATAGCACAGGTCCTTGCTTGTTACGTACAATTTATTCTTCATACAAGTCAGCGACCACTTGCCACTTCACATATGTTAATATCACACCCAATTTGGTTAAGATTTTTATTTTCAAATCACTAAATTTTAAATGAAAACCTAACCAAAAAAGCCCTTATCTTTTGTATGGGATATGAAAGTGTGATGCTCATATTGTTCTCCTGGCACAGATCTTGAGAACATGTGGTTCTTTAACCACAAAAATAAGCTTTCTCACTTTCTTTAGAACAACATTGCCATGACACTAGAAGTCTATTATCGTGAGAGGCTGCACAAGGTGTACACAGAAGTGAAGAATCGCCTGGATTATCACATCGCCAAGCAAACCATGATGCGACGCAAGGAGCAAGAACACATGATCTCATGGGTGGAGAACCATGTTATGAAGAGCATCTCTGCTCAGGAGGTATCACATTTCTGACATGTCTGGTGAATCTGGGTCCTGGGCTGGAGATGGAAGGGAAGCTGGCCAGTGGTCTTCAGAAGAAACTGGAGCTCCTAGCATTTAATCTGGAGAAAGGCATATTCAGAAGAAGTTACTGCACAGCTGATGCAGAGTTCTTTCTTAAAATCTGATTTATAAAAGATTCTTCATCTGAGTTTTAGGTACAGTAGGTCTCCATAGTCACCTAACTGCTGGTACTACAAAGGAATAATTTCTTGTTACTTGCTCTATTATCACTTTATTTCTATTCAGAAATGACTGAGACTTCAGTTCTAGAGAAGAAAGACATGAGAATATGATTGGAATATGATTAAAGGTTATAGGAGCCAATGATCACTTAAATAAATATGCACAAGCACTACTGTAAAATATACATGATAGGAAGATTCATACCTAGTCTCCAGTTTGTTGTCCCACTCTTCATTTTCAGTTCTCTTCCTGGGATAACTAACTTCTGCTCTTGATCATCTCATTCCCTAGATCCTATGGGTCTCATATACAGTCACAGAATTTCAGAAATAGAAAATAACTTTATATATATACAAACATGTACATAACCTATAATTATTATTTTTCTCTTTGTCACAGGAAAAGGAAGCAATTACCAAGTGCATCTCAGACCTGAAGGTACTAGCAAAGAAGGCACAAGCACAATCACAGCCAGTTCTGTAAAAACTATTTCATCTTAATTAAGACAAAGAAAAGCAGTTTACTAGCAATGTAGAAGCTGTATTCTTTGTTACCCTCAATAAAAATCTTTCTCTAAACATTGTATTGCCATCCCTCCTAGAACTGAGCCTGAATCTTTCTAGAGCTATGAGGTTCTGAAGGTTACAAAGGTCACCTTTCAGCTCAACTGCTTTATGTTTTGGTGTAACTAAAAAACTTGAATGAAGTTTAGAACACTATCAGAAATTCTCAAGTTATAGCTTAAGTTTTAATTTTGACTCAAATCTACCATATTGAAATAATAACTGATACTTTTAAGACCTAGGTGGTTTCTGAAATTTGCTTAGATTTCATTAAAATTTAGTGTGTGGTTCCAGAGAGAAAATTTGCATCAGAATTTCTGGAATTTGTAGAACTCATAGTTTGCCATTTGATTGGGTTATGGTGCTAAAGATTATTTTATTTTAACAGTTTTCAGGAAAGTATGCATAAGAAATGTGTTAAATGTTTTCCCACTGAATTTCTTTTTTAATGTCAAAAAAAATCATACTAAGATTCTAAACAGTATCAAAAATCATGTAATTCTCAACCTCTTCAAGAAAATATTGTGCAATTATATGATCTGAGTTATTACACTTTGTGGTCACACTTAAAAGGATATTATAATATATACCACATAATTTAATTCGTAGTTCTTTAATGTTTTCACTCATTTTATGGAACTTGATATTTCAGCAACCTCTATGACTTTACTTTTACTTGAGCTGAGCTCCTATGTTAAACCTAATAATTACACTAATAAAGGAATTTCTAAAGTCTCCTAATTGATAACAGTCACCAGGAATGTCTCTTTGGAGAAAATCTTTTTTTACTTCAATTAATATTGAAGTCATTGGGGACTGGAGAGAGAACCTGACTATATAATTCATCATGCTAAAAAAGTTTGTTGCTTAAATTCTTAAAGGTAGTCCAGATGTTTATCCCATGAAATGAGCTTTATTTCTACAGTTACCTGTCTTCCCAGTGGCTTTTTACAAGAAAATAGATCTGGAAAAAACCCTTAAAAGGGGCTTGATCTGGTCCTCCTTTTACAGATGTTGAGGGTGTAGGTCTATAGATGTGAAATGATTTGCCCAAAGTCACATAGTGACAGAACCTAATGTGAACCTATTCCTTCTGACTCATCTCAGTCTTCTTTCAACCACACAAAGACAAGATATGCATTTTCCTGTTCAGTATTTAGAGCCTTTCACAAGCTGACTCCAATTTAACTTTCCAGACTGTTTCAGATTCTCTAGTTTTTTCCCAAGTTGACCTAATTACTTTTCCCAGTAGAAGACATTCCCTCATTCCTTGACACAGGTTATCTCCTATTTAGGAGCCACCTCCAAAAGTCTTCCTTTTACAGAAGAAATGCTTTTCCTTCACTGTTCCCCGAGATTCCATTTTCAGTAGGAGGTAAATTCTTTGAGGGCATAGTGTGGCTCATTTTCTCTCCAGGGTTATAATCATGCCTAGTGATGAACAGGCACTTAACTGCAAATTTAGTTGAGAGTATTTGGGAGGTAATCTTGGCGAAAGTCAGTTGTACCTGCATTATTCTCTTGATGTAGCCCTGTCAAAAAAAAAAAAAAAAGGAATGAAGTTACTTTTTGTTAAATTCACACTTGCTTGTCATAATCATTACATTTTTAGGGTTCACAAACCATTTAATCATCCATTCTGGAAACCTGCCTGACATTTTTTAAAAAGAGGGTGTTGGACTAAGTGATCTCTGAAGGTCTCCAACTTTAAATCTTTGATCTTACTTTCTGATTCCACAGAGTTCAAGGGGAGTGTGCTGGAACCACATTTTATAAGTGCTTTTTGTGCCCTGAGGTGTATTTTGTTCTGCTCAGATATGTTAAATCATTAGAATGCTATAGGGTTATCATAATTTACCAAGAGTACCGCTTTGGCTAACAAACTTGGAATATTGTTAAGAGGAAATGATGAGAAGAATCCTCAGAGTTGGTAAATCTACAGTGTCTTCATTTTTCTCATGCTGCATTTGACACTGGTAACTGGCCTCTCCTCAATGATATTTCCTCTGGGTTTTCTTTCCATTTTCCCTGATTTTCCTACCTATCTGACTATTCAGTCTCCTATGCTGTCTTAATCTTCCCCAAGCTTTTTTCCTAGGCCCTCTTCTAATTTTACACCAGAGGTTCTTAATCCTAAACCACAGAGAGATTTCATGGGGCTCTTCAACTTGAATGGGGAAATAATTACATTTTTATTTTTACTAAGAAATTTAACATTTAATTATTTTAAAACATTGTGGAAAGGTCCCAAAAGTTTCACCTGACTGCCAAAGGAGGCCATGATGTAAAAATGGGTAAAAGTTGTTTTGCTTTACTTTCTCTCAGTAGATTAATTTTTTATCTCTTTGTAGGTGCTATCTAGTTCCAATTTCTCCACTAAGCATCTATCCAACATTTCAAATGGATATCCCATAGACTTCTCAAACTCAATATGCTCCAAACTGAAATCCTCTTTCCCTCTTTTAAACTTGACTTTTTTTGTTTGTTTTTTGTTTTTTGTTTTTCAAATAAAGTACCATGTCTCCCACATTCAAAACTTTGGCATTATCTGGGACTCTGGCTCATCCCTCATAACCAATCAGCTCCCAAATCTTGCATTTTTTACCTTGACAGCGTTGCTTGCATATGTTCCCTTTTCTCCACTCATAGGACTGTCCCTTTAACTGGCACTCGTCTCTTATTGCTAGTTTTTACACCAGATAGAGCACTGGATTGAAGTCAGGAAGACCTGAATTCAAATCTAGCCTCATACAAACTATGGAGAGAGACATTGTTTGATGTCTCCATGTCAAATGGAAATTTGACATTGTGACAAACAGGTTGTGATTTCCCCAGTTTCCTCATCTTGAAAATGAAAATGGTAATCCCTGGAGTTGTAAGGCTCGAATGAGATATCTAAAAAATGCTTTGCAAACTTAAAACTATATAGCCTAATTGGTCTTCTTGCCTTACCACCAAAGTTCATCCTGTACACTGCTACTTGAGCAATTTTCCTTAAATGAAGATCTGACCATTAGGGATCAACACCAGTGGCTTCTTTTTGCCATATAACATTTTATACATATATATTTTTTCTACATATATAAATATATATATATTATGTGTTATAAATATAATTAAATATGCATTTATATATAATATAAAAACTCTGTCCCCAAACTATCTTCCTAATCTCATTAGTTATTAACCCTCTCACTACAACACAGCCAAATTTGCCTTCTCTGAATTCTTCACAAAGGACCTTCCATCTCTAGTCTCCATTTTTCTATCCAAGTTGACTTCACCATCCTTGGAATGTACTCCTTCCTTGGAGTCCCCTGTTATTTTCAAGTTGCAACATAAGCAATAGTTAAATGAAACCTTTCCCTGATACCATCACCAACTGCTAGTGCCCTCTCTCTTATGCTATATCTTCTTGTATTTAACTTTTTAAATTTATTTTAAAGCTTAATATATTTATAGATACACTTTTATTCCTCTACATACTATTAGTGTGAAAACTTCTTGAGAGGAAGGATTGTTTCATTCTTTTGTACTTTTATGTCCAGTATCCCCAGGGCCTGGAACAAAATAGGTTCTTCATACTTGGTGAATGATTCTCCATATGATCAGAACTCAGTTCCTATAATAAAGTATGCTATGGTGCCCAGCTTCTTAAACTGATTTGACCTCAATTGAAAGTGGGAATTGCATATTTAATATGTATTGGACTACCTGCCATTTAGGGGAGGAGGTGGGGGAAAGGAGGGGAAATTAGGAACAGAAAGTCTTGGAGGGGTCAATGTTGAAAAAATTAGCCATGAATATGTTTTGTAAATAAAAAGCTATTAACAAAAGAAGGAAGGGGTTGCAAAATTATTACTTATTTGCAAATGTTTGCCTACCTATTTACTTATATACTTAAGCATACTTATATATTGAGGGTCATGTAAATTTTTCTCTAGTAAAAAGACTCCCTAGTAGAAAAAGTTTAAGAAGCTGTGCTAGAGTGGGTAGTGTTATTGTTGGAGTTAGAAATATCTTGGTTCAGATTATACTTCTGACACTGTCTTTATGGACAAATCACTTATTTCCTAATTTATCTCATCTGGAAAAGAGCAAAAGTCATTGTATACTAATTTCACAATGATGAAGATAACACTTTTTAACTTAAATAATAATTTTTAGCATTCTTTTAAAGTTTTGAGTTCCTTATTCTCTTCCTCAAACTCTTCCCCCACCAATGAAAAGGTAAGCAATATGATATCAGTTATCCATGGGAAATCATGCAAAACATCCACATTGCAAAATAAAGAGCATCATATTTCAGTTTGTGCTTAGAAGTACATTATTTCTCTAGCGATGGATAGCATTTTTTCATCACAAGTTCTTTGAAACTAATTTAGATCATTAAATTGTTCAAAGTAACAAAGTTTATCATCGAACAGTATTGTTGCTGTAAGTGATGATTTCTTGGCGCTTCTCACTTCACTTTGCATCAGTTAATATAGGTGTTCCCATGTTTTTTTCTGAAACTACCACCCTGGTTATTTCCTATAGTACAATAGAATTCCAATCAACCTACAATTTCCCCAACTCAAGAACATTGCCTTAATTTCCAATTATTTGCTGCCCCAAAAAACTGCTATAGATATTTTTGTACATAAAGCTCTTTTTCCTTTCTCTTCGACCTCTTTGGGGTATAGATCTACTAGTGAAATTGTTCAATCAAAAAATATGCAGTTTTATAGCCCTCTAGATGTAGTTCCAAATTGTTCTACAAAATGGTTGGACCAGTTCACAACATTAGTGTTTGTTTTTTCCCCCATCCTCTCCAACATTTGTCATTTCTGGTAAGTATGAGGTGGTATCTCAGAATTACTCTAATTTTCATTCCTCTAGTCAATGATTTTTAGCATTTAAAAAAAAATGACTATAAGTAGCTATGATTTCTGAAAGCTATCTTTTCAAATTCTTTAACCTTGTCAATTGGGAAATGGTTCTTATTTTTATAAATTTGACTTAACTCCCTATATATTTGGAAATATGTAAGAAAAACATGCTGGAAGAATTTTTGATATAGCTTTATTGTACATGATACCTTGTGCTTTTGATCTCTTGAGGTCATGATTGCTTTTTTTTTGTACTTCAGATTTAGATTCTGCTCCAACCCTTTATTTTAACTGCCTTTTTCAAGTGTATATGTAGTAAATAACATATTATTAGATTCTAATTTCTAAATCATTCTTCTATCTGCTTCCGTTTTATGAGTGGACTCATCCCATTCACATTCACAGTTAGGAATGGAGTTCCCTCCATCCCATTTACTATAGTCTTTTCTGTTCCTCCTCCAAAGTCTGTTTTATTTCTAACCACTATATCTCCCTTACTCTGCCCTCCTTTTTATCAATATCTATCTCCCTCCATGTCTTTTATCCTATTCCCATCTTATTTCCCCTAATTGATAAGATAGGTTTCTATAAGCAACTGAGAACATACATATATGTTCTTGCCTTTTTGAACCAATTCCAACAACAGTGAGATACAGGCATTGTCTGCTTTCCATTTTCCCCTCCACTGTAAAAGCTCTTCCTTACGTAACTTATGTGAGAAAATTTTTCTTATTCTGCTTCTTCCTTTTCCCTTCTCTTAGTGTATCGCTCTATCACCCCTTCATTTTTTTAAAATCACCCCAACATAACTTACAGTTATGCTCTCTCTATGTAGACTTCTAACTGCCCTAAAAATGAGTTATGTGTATTATTTTCCCATATAGAAATGTAAAAAGCTTAACTTTATTATATACCTTATGATTACTCTTTCATATTTACATTTTTAAGCTTGAGTCTTGTATTTGTCAGATTTTCTACCCAGTTCTGGTTTTTTCACAAGGAATTCTTGAAAAATCTTATGTTTCATTAAATATTGATTTTTTTTTTTTCCCCTAGAGATCATATACTCGGGATGTGGGGTCAAGATGACAGAATAGGCAGGTCTTTGAGCTCTTCCTATGTCCCTCAGATCAACATCGGATCAAGACCCTGAATGTCTTTTGGAGTGACAGAACCCACAAATATCTGGAGTGTAACAAATTTCCCGCAGATGATATTTTGGAAGAACTTCAGGATAAGGATGTCTCAATCAGGCAGTGTGTGTATGGGGAGGGGAGGAGGATTGCAGGCCAGCACAGCACAGTGAAGAACAGGGAAACCCATGGCAGAGAGGCTTCTGTACTAGGGGAATCTAGTAGGAGGCTTGTAGACAAAATACAGCAGCAATTCCTGGTTCAGAAGCCTTTGAATCAGATTAACTGTGGGACCTCCATCACATCTACAAATGGCAAATAGAAAGCCCTCAAACCCCAATATAATGCACGGGACTGGGCATGCCCACCCAACTCAGAAAGGGAACCTGTAGCACCAAGTCAGTGTGAAGTCAATGTCACCTGTAGAGGAAGCTTGGGACAATCTCTCCTTTTCCCCAAAAGCAGATCTCAAACTTTTAAAATGAGCGAAAAAGCAAAAAGAGCTCTGACCATAAATATCTTTTATGGAGACAGAGAAGAACAGACCTCAAATACTGAGGATACTAAAGGCAAAACATCTGCAGATGAAGCTCAAAGAGTGATATAAATTGATCTCCATCTCACAAGACTCTTTGAAAAATTCAAAAAGGATCTTTTAAAAGAGAAGAAAAAATGGTGAAAGGAAATGAGAGCTCTGGAAAAGGAAACACAAAAGTTTTCTGAAGAAAATCACTCCTTAAAGAATAGTTCTGACAAAGTGGAAAAGGAAAGCAGCTCTTTGAAAAACAATTTCTAAATAGAAAAAAAAAAAAAATCTAATGAGCAAAACATTTAAAAGTTTAATTGGCCAAATGCAAAAGGAGATAAAAAAGCTAACAGACAAAAATTCACTAAAAATTAGAATTGAACAGAAGCAAATGACTCAAGACATTAAGAGTCAGTTAAAACCAAAAAGAAAAAAGAAAAAGAAAAAGAAAAGAAAAAGAAAAAAGAAAATGTAAAATACCTCATCAGAAAAACAACTGACTTGGAAAATAGATTCAGAAGAGACAATCTAAGAAGTATTATACTATCTGAAAACCACAATGAAGAAAAGGCTTAGACAATGTCTTTCAAAAAAATCATCAAGGAAAATTGTCTTGATGTCAAATAGCCATTGTAAGAATCCACCAAACATCTTCTGAAAGAGACCCCAAAATGAAAACTCCAAGGAATATTGCAGATAAATTTGCAGAGTTATCAGATCAAGGAAAAAAATATTGCAAGCAGCCAGAAAGAAACAATTCAAATATCTAGGAGCCACAATCAGTATTTCCCAGGACCTAGCAGTTTCTACTTTAAAGGATTGAAGGGCCTGGGATATGATATTCTGGAGAGCAAAGGAACTTGAACTAAAGCTAAGAATTGTTTACCCAGCAAAATTAAGCATTATCTTTCTGGGGAAAATATGGACATTTAACAAAATGCGGGGTTTTCATTTTTTTATTATTATTTTAATAGTTTTTATTTACCAGATATATGCATGGGTAATTTTACAACATTGACAATTGCCAAACCTTTTGTTCTAATTTTCCCCCTCCTCCCCCCCGCCCCCAGATGGCAGGTTGACCAATACATGTTAAATATGTTAGACTTTCTGTTCAACTCTGATCTTTTCATCAAAAATAAATTCATGACTGATGCTGAGTGAAATGATCAGGACCAGGAAATCATTGTATACTTCCACAACAATACTATATGACGACCAATTCTGATGGATGTGGCCAATGAGATGAACCAAATCAGTTCCAGTAATGAACTGAACCAGCTACACCCAGCAAAAGAACTCTAGGAGATGATTATGAACCACTACATAGTATTCCTAATCCCTCTAATTTTGTCCACCTCCATTTTGGTTTTCCTTCACAGGCTAATTGTACACTATTTCAAAGTCTGATTCTTTTTGTACAGCAAAACAACTGTTTGGACATGTATACATATATTGTATTTAATTTATATTTTAACATATTTAACATGTATTGGTCAACCTGCCATCTGGAGAGGGGAAGGAGGGGAAAAATTAGAACAAAAGGTTTGGCAATTGTCAGTGTTGTAAAATTACCCATGTATATATCTGGTAAATAAAAACTATTAAAATATTTTTTAAAAATTATTTTACAGAGCTAAAAAAAATAATAAACTTCATCTGGAAAAACAAAAGGCCAAAAATTTCAAGGGAATTAATGGAAAAATGGAAATGAAGTTGGTCCAGTTGTACCATACCTAAAATTATATTATAAAGCAGCAGTCATCAAATCATTTGATACTGTCTAAAAAAGACAATAATCAATCAGTGGAATAGATTCACAAGACAGAATAGTCAATGGCTATAGTAATCTAATATTTGATAAAAGCTAAGACCCCAACTTCTGAGATAAGAACTCATTGTTTGACAAAACTTGCTGAGAAAATTAGAAATTAATATGGTGGAAACTAGGCATTGATCCACACTTAACACCCTATACCAAAACAAGGTCAAAATGGATTCATGATTTAGACATAAAGAGTGATACTATAAGCAAATTACAAGAACAAAGCATAGTTTACCTCTCAGATCTGTGGAGAAGGAAGAAATTTGTGGCCAACGATGAACTAGAGTACATTATGGAATGCAAAATGGATAATTTTGATTATATTTAAATATGTACAAACAAAATCAATGCATACAAAATTAGAAGGGAAGTGATAAACTGGGGGAAAAAATTTGCATTCTAAATGTTCTGCTAAAGCCCTCATTTCTAAAATATAGAGAAACCTCAAATTTATAATAATTCAAGTCATTCTTCAATTGATAAATGGTCAAAGGATATGAATAAGACAATTTTCATAAGAAATTACAACCATTTCTAGTAATATAAAAAATGCTCTAAATCACTATTGGTCAGAGAAATGCAAATTAAGACAGCTTCAAGGTGCACATCTCTCAGATTGGCTAATATGACAGGAAAAGATAATGATGAGTATTGGCGGGGATGTGAGAAAACGGGGACACTAATACATTGCTGGTGGAGTTGTGAATGGATCCAACCATTCTGGCTAACTAATTGGAACTATGTCCACAGGGATATCAAACTGTTCATACCTTTTGATCCAGCAGTGTCACTTCTGGGCTTGTATCCCAAAGAGATCATAAATGAGGGAAAGGACTTACATGTGCAAAAATGTAGCAGCCCTTTTTGTAGGGGCAAGAAACTGGAAACTGAGTGTACACCCATCACTTGGAGAATGGCTGACTAAGTTATGGTATATTAATGTTATGAAATACTGTTCTGTAAGAAATGACCAACAGGATGATTTAAGAGAGCCTGGAGGGACTTACATGAATTGATGCTAAGTGAAATGAGCAGAACCAAGACAACATTGTGGCAACAAGAAGATTATATTTTTGAGGGATATGGCTCTTTTCAACAAGATAATTCAGGCTATTTTCAATGATCTCGTGATGAAGAAAGCAGATGCACCCATAGAGATGACTGTGGGAACTGAGTATGAATCACTCATTTTATTTGTTTGCATTGTTTTCTTTCTCATTTTTTTCCTTTTTGATCTGATTTTTATTGTTCAGAACGATAATTGTGGAAATATATATAGAAAAATTGCACATGTTTAACACATGTTGGATTACTTGCCATCTAGGGAAGGGGTGGAGGGAAAGGGAGAGAGAAAAAACTTTGAAACACAAGGTTTTGCAGGGTGAGTGTTAAAAACTGCATATGCTTTGAAAATTAAAAGTTTAAAAAATGTAACTCAGTTTTGCTAAAAAAAAAAAAAAAGAAGTTATTCTTGATTGTGAACTTGGATCCTTTGCCTTATAGAATATCATTCCAAGCCCTCCACTCCTTTAACACGAAAGCCATTAAATCTTGTGTGATCTTAACCATGGCACCACAATATTTTCACTTTTAAGTTAGTTGGACCATTTCACAGACCTCTATATAAAACAACTTTTACGTAATGCAAATTCATCATCAGAAGTAGGAAAAGGAAGAAAGCAGGAAGGGGGTTGTGGGCAGGAGGAAGGTGGTTAAGGACATGGCGAATCCAGGGACAGAGAAGAGCAGAAGGAGACACATGGAGCCTGGCTAGAACCAAGAGGAAAGGAGAAGACATATGGGTGCTGGACCCAGACATAAAGAAAAGGACAGGGGATACCCAGGGGCCAGCACAGATACACAAGGTAGGAAGAAGAAGACATAGTTTTAGAAAGGTAGGCAGGTAGGCAAGGTGAGACTAGAGCCTCCTCTCTTAAGGCTAAAGATCTCAAGCCAAACCCCTGATCTGGCAGTGATCTTTTTGTTCACTTGTTTTTTTATTTCACTTGGATTTTTTTTTTGGGGGGGGGATACTTCCTGTCACTGGACCCCACATGTCCTTGTTGGGGAGACACTTGGTCAAGCCAAAGGACAAGAGTGAAAAGAGAGCACAAGTATCATGTTCATAAGATCCTTGTGTGTGCACTGCAACTAATATTAAAATTGTCTTTTATTTATACTCTTTAACCATTTCTTAATTGTACTTTAATCTGCTTTGGGCCACACTGCCTACTGGCTGTGATTTGATACCTCTGGCATAGTACCTGACAAAGTACTAGACTTGAAATCAAAAAGACTTGGATTCAGATCCTGCTTCAGACATTACCAAGTTGTATGATACCAGGAAGCTCACCACCTCTCAAGATCAAGTTTCCTTATCTGTAAAGGGTAATAAAGTCTATGACAAATTATGAAGATCAATTGAGATAATGAAAATACTTTACCAGTGTTAAAGTTCTATATGAATCTATTAATTATTATGGCCTCTAAAATTACTTCCACATCTAAAATCCTGTGGCTCCCATTTAAGCCTCAATTCTGTTTTTTTTTAGACTCATGAATGCGAAGGTCTGGTCTAGCTCCTCTTGTCAGAAATAAGCAAAAGTCCTTGCCCCACGTGTGGACGCCAAATGTAGCGTGCTGTTGTCTCCAGAAGCGACTTCCCTTCCTGCAGAGAGCCCCGTCAAGCCTGATGCAATGCAGAGTCTTTCTTCTTGAATCCTGGCTCTGAATCTCCTCCAACTCTTATCCTTCTTCAGGCCGATCTGCTCTCTGCGCCCAGTGCTGTCTCTTTTATCCTCCCAGAGAATGGGCGTGGGATAATGCAAGGGCTTCTGGGAAGAACCACCCCAGCCAATGAGCTTGCCCCCTCTATCAAGTCAACCTGAGTTCTCACCTTGTAATTGTCCAGAAAACCTGAATTCTCACCTTGTCACTATCCAGACAACCTGAGTTCTCACTTAGTAATCCTAACACATGAAGATTTAGATCTATAGATCTAGAGTTGGAAAGTTCTTTGAGCATTTGTGCTGTTACACAAACAAAACCCCCCTTATTTCAGATCCAAACATCTTTTCTTACCTCTGGTACACATTCCCTCCTCCACTCCCTGGTTTCCTTTAAGTCCCAACTTTTTACCTTTTACCAAAAGACTTCCCCAATTTTTAAATACTGTGTCTTCCCTTTGTTAAGTATTTCCTATTTATTGTGGATATAGATTATACATATTTGTTTGTGTGTTGTTTCCCTCATTAGATTGTAAACTCCTTGAGGATAGGAACTATCTTATTGTATCTCCAGAGAACAGCAGAGTGCCTGGCACATGGTAGGCATTTCCTGATTGATGTGGCAACTCTTCAGATATTTAGAAATGATTACCATGTCCATTTTTCCAGGTCCTCTTTTCCATTTCTGTCAAGTGATCTTCAAATGACTGACGTGCTTCACAATTCTAGTTGTCTTCTTCTAAACATTATCCAGTTTATCAAAGGCCTTAAATTGCAGCACCCTAATCTGGCTTCCCTGGTTTCCTTCAAGTCCCAACTGAAATCCCATCTACAGGAAGCCTTTCTCAATTCCTTAATTCTAGCACCTTCCCTCTGTTGATTATTTCCTATTTGTCCTGTTCATAGCAAGCTATATATATGAAGCTTTACATACATATACATGCATACATATATATGTAAAATGTGTATGTTGTGTCTCCACCCATTAGATAGTGAACTATTTTAAGACAGGGACTGTTTTTTGCCTCTCTTTTTATCCCCAACACTTAGCACAGTGCTTGGGACATAATAGGCGGTTAATAAATGCTTTATTGTCTGATTGAACAGAACATAATAGCCTAATTATAGTCTGACCATCCAGAATACAGCAGCAATAGCACATTAAAGCAACAGGAGACTATAAGGAAGAGAAAGGAGGCAGTCTGTGTGCTGAATGAATCCAACCACTACCACCCTCCCATCCTGACCACCATCTCCCCTTAGACCCTGATAGAGAAAGCTCAGGACCCAAAAGTCTGAGAATAGTAATTCTTCAAGACCAGTATTCTTGGCTAATATCCTGGGAAGCAAACTGTGAAGATGCATTTAGGCAATGCCTGTGTAGGTGCTACAATCATAGCTATCCTGAAGAACCCAAAAAAGAAAGTCTTGTTCCCAAAGTCCTTGGCCCTGTCCAATTGTTCAACTGTTATTTTTTTTTTATTATAGCTTTTTATTGACAAAACATATGCATCGGTAATTTTTTAACAACATTGGTCCTTGCAAAAACTTCTCTTCCAACTTTTCCCCTCCTTCCCTCCACTCCCTCCCTTAATGGTAGGTAATCTCATACATTTTAACTGTTATTTTAACAGAGGAAATAACATTAAAGAAGCATTATTCTCTGTTCTATCACTTCACCCGAAGGACCAAGGGACCTTTCCATCTGCCTGGCAACTAAAGCACAAAAATTATCTTACTTTTCTATTTGTATATCTTCAGCAAGAAAGAAGTATCTAATAAATGCTTCCTCTCCCCCAGTCTGTGTGATAAGCTTACCAAATATACCTTTATCTAAATCAATGAGAAAATAAAACATGTTAATTAACCTCCCTGAAGGACGCACTGGAGACCTCTTTATGACTTGTTTTGCCAATTATTGTGTCCAACTCTTAGTAACCCCTTAGAAGTAGTCTTGGCAAAGGTACTGGAGAGCTTTCCCATTTCCTTCTCCAGCTCATTTTATAGATGAGAAAACTGAGGCAGGCAGGGTTAAATGACTTGCCTAGTCACACAGCAAACAAATCTATAACTCAGAGTCAGGACCATCTCAATGCCCTCCTTCTGAGCTGACATATCTTAAAATGGAAGCTGATCCAAAGCTCCAAAGTATTAAAAATAAAATTGATGTGTGGTTTGTAAAAATGAAAAGCTAATAATATGAAGGTGGTACAGTGAATAGGGGACAGGGCCCGGAATCAGGATTCATCTTCCAGAATTGAAATCTGACCTCAGACACTTACTACTCTGGGCAAGTCCTTTAATTCTATTTGCCTCAGTTTCTTCATCTTTAAAATAAGCTCGAGAAGGAAATGGTAAACCACTCCAGTATCTTTACCAAGAAAATCATTACTAGGGCCATGAAGAGTCAGATGCTATTGAAAACTGAACAACAAAATAAAACCTGTTGTAAAAAACTTAAAATTTAGATATTTAAAATTCCTAAAACTGCAGATTCAGGGTGGGACCAAAAGAAGAAATTTTCTATATTTGGTCCTCTTCACAGCAACCCTTTTCATTTCTCTTTCATCACTTCCATCTCTTCATTTAAATCCTATCTGCTCTTCAAACTAGCTAGCTACCTAGTTCAAATAAGTGAGAGGGTTTTCCTCTCTTCTCAACTTCTATAGCACATTGAGTATACACTACCAAAATGAAGTGATTACACTTATATACTAATGTTTATATAATGTTATATTTTTCTGGACTTTGTCTTCTCAACTATTAATCCTAGGATACAAATTCCCCTGGCATTTAAAACTGTCATAAGCAAAGTCTCACTTAGCCTAATCCCCTTATTTTTTACATTTAAAATTGGAAATTAGACATTTATAATTTATCTAATAGGTTTCTTTTTCTTTTTCTTTTTTTTTACAAGATTCACTTAGCTCTCACTGGGAAGGGGTATTCATAGTAGAGAAAGAATTATTCATCCATGATCAAACATTAAACACAATTTCCCAAAGTGATTTGTGCTTTTGGTCTGTGGTTATAAACCAGAGAGAGGCTTAATCTTCTTTGATGCAAACCTAATCCCATAGTTTCTCTTCCAGATCCAAGACCATCCTTCTCCCATTTGTTAAGCCTTTGCTTGTTTTGCGGATTTGCTTATTGATAAAGTTCTTTAGTTATCTAATTCCTTCTTCCTCCCTTTCCCCCTTTAGTGGTTAGTTCAAAATCTCCCTTCCTCTCCTCTTCTTTGATTTTATTAGGTTTTTTTCCCCCCTTTTCTGGATTTTTTTTTTCCAAGAAGGATTTTTTTTTTTTTAACTCAGTTGACTTCATTAATTCTCCTTCTATTTTGAACTTTCATTTTTAATTCAAGCTATTTAGTCCTTCTTTAATCTTTATGTTCTTCAAGTAACTAAGGTTTTTAAAGTACCACAGCTGAACTACCCTTTAAAATTTCTTTTTGTCTTTATTGTGTTTCACTCATAAAATTGAGAAATCATGAGTCTGGAAGCATTGTTCCATAGCAGAAATAATTACTGTGTTACAACAGTCTTTCAAAGAAAGTGGTCTCCTTACACATTCAGTAGACCTTAAGTAGACCTATTATAAGGCTCCTATCTAATATTAACATAGAAAAGCTCTTTCATGGAAATCTCTCTACCCTTAGTTTGAAACTCCCCCCTTTCTTTTCCCTTGTTCTAATCTCTCTTCTGCCACCTCTCCCATTATTCTAAAATCTCTCTTCTTCTCCTTCTACATGGGTTCCTTCCTCTCATTGTTTACTCCTGAAATTTATTATAGTATCTCATATACCACTCTGTACTCCATTTTTTCTTTTCTCATTTTTTTATCTTTCTATTCTATATTCTCTTATATTTTACAGATGAGGAAACTGAGGAAACGTCACACAGCCAGTCCTGAAAGCTGGATTTGAACTCTGATTGAGTCCAGTCCTGCCACTTAGCTAGAAAAGGAACTAAACTTGTTATTTAGCTCCAGGGGGCAGAGCAAGGAGCAATGATTGGTTGTGAATGAGATGAGATCTTTTAAGACATCGGGAAAATCAGTAAAGCTTCATCTATTTCAGTGTTTGAGTAGGCCTGAAGGACTCTGAAGATCGAGTCAAGGACAGAATTGCGTTCCCCTCCCACGATATCATCTCCTCCCTATTTCAGCCAAATATAGGCAACTATGTACTTATTGGTCAAGTTCAATTTCATGGGCAGATCTCCAGTTTAGAATGTAAGACTCTCAGCCAATGAGGAGGAGGGTCAGTGGTGGGAGGGGGTGTTTTGCGTTAGGGATTAAAGGTGCTGTCCTGCCCAGAGGCGCTTCCTCTCTTCGATTGTCTGCTCCAAGGGTTGGACGCCCAACTCTCTCGCGAGAATGTAAAATAAAATTTGCTTTACTCTAGAGCTCTCTCCAGCTTTTTTTATTAAATGGTGACCCCTCACCATTTCCGTACCACACAGTTGGAAAATGCAAAGAGGTAAATTTAAACTTGATATGTGTAAAAAAAAATTCCTCACAATAACATCTATCTTCCTCTTTCTGACTCCTTCCCCTTTAATGAATTTCTTATCATCTCTGTGCTGATTTTGTCCCAATTTCTCTCCCATCTCATATCTCCATTTGCTCTTTAGATATCTTGAACTAGATGTCCACTAGTCATCTTAAACTCAACATGTCAAAACAGAATTCATCTTTGCCCCTGAACCTTTCTTTCCTTTTCTCTTCCCACAATCTTCCCGTAATCTAGGAGTCATACTGTATTCCTCACTGTCTCTAAAGTCACCCCATCGTGGATTTCCCCTTTGCAACACCTTTCTTTCAGATATTCTCCCCTCTCTCCTCTGGCACGGCCATCACTCTAGGCCAGCCCTTAGCATCTCACATTTGATTATTGTAATAGTCTTCTGGTGGGCCTGCCTGCCTGAGGTCTCTCCCCACTACAATCCATCCTCCATTCAGCCACTAAAGTGATTGTTTTGAAGCATAGGTCTGACTGGGTCACTTCCTTATTCAACAAACTTCAGTAGTTCAGTGGTATTGTCTCCAGAATCAAATACAAATTACTAGAGGCTTTCTATAACCTCCAGGATCAAATATAAAGAGCTCTTTGGCACTCGTTGACCTTCATAACCTGCCCCCTCCTACTTTTCCCCTTTTTCTGACACCTTGCTTGCTGACACATGTTCTTTGATCCAGGGACAACTGGCTTCCTGGCTGTTCCATGAACAAGATCCCCCTCTCAGCTCTGGACATTCTATGTCCAACTCTTCCATCTCTGCTCCAACTCCTGACCTCCCTGGCTTCCTTTGAGTCTCAATCTCTCTTAATTCCTGTATCTTCCCTCTAATATTTCCTACTTGTCCTATATATAGCTTACTGTATGTAAATTTGTTTGCATCTTATTTCCCCCATTAAATTGTAAGCTCAAGGGCAGAAACTATCTTTTGCCTTTTTCTGTATCCCCTGTGCTCAGCATTGTGCCTTAATGTTTGGCTCACTGATTAACTGATCAATGGTAGACCTGGGCTGCTCTTTGTTGAGGACTTTTGATGTCTGCCCTAAGTAGCTTCTGGGATGTTAGGCCTGGTTCCAGTAAGACTTTAACACTTTTCAAGCCTGATGAAGTTGCTCACATTGGACCCCTTCCCAGTTCCATTCTGATTCTTGTTTCTTTGGTTGAGCCAAGTCAGTTTCTGCTGCTTTTTAAAGGGTTTGGGGAGGATGAAATAGGTATTCTGGACAGAGCCTCCAATTAGGCACTGTGTATAGTCTTGGTAATGTATAGTTCCTAACCTTGGAAGCTGTAAGCGTCTCTCTACTCATATTTCCTCTCTTTTTTTTTCTTTTAGTGACAAAATAGAGTAATGTCTTCCTTTTTGCTGCAGGGGGTGGAATGTTTTGCCAGAATCACTTTAGTGATAAAAGAATCCCTAGGTAAATCTCAAAACCTGTGCAGTAGGCAGTGATCCTGATGTGCAGAGCAGTCCCTAGGTCAGGCAGGCTGAGCTCAACATGTTGAGTTTAAGATGACTAGTGGACATCTAGTTCAAGATATCCGAAGGGCAAATGGAAATATGAGATGGGAGATCAGCAGAGAAACTGGGACAAGATTAGCACAGTGATGGCTAACAGATAACTGGCCTCCTGGCTGTTCCAGGAATAAGATTCTCCCATCTCTCAGCTCCAGGCATTCTCTCTGACCGTCCCCTATGTCCAGCTGGAAAGTTCTTCCATCTCTGCTCCAACTCCTGACCTTCCTGGCTTCCTTTGAGTTCTAACTTCTTTTAAGTCCAGTATCTTCCCTCTAATACTTGTCCTGTATATAGCTGCAGCCACCCTGTGATCTCCTCCCCACCAATATCTCTCTTTTTATCAAAATGACTTTGAACAAGGTGGGCTTGAAGGGGAAAAGGATCATTATGAGAGTAGATTTTATAGATATTATAAGAGTTCTATTGCTGGAGAATGTTTGCTCCTATTGGTGGTGGGTGGATTTCAGCTTTCTCAAGATGCTTGACAACATGAAGATTGGAACTTCTCTTTTTGATGAAGAGGAGCCCAAGATGGTCAATGACCTGGTGGCCAAGGCTAAGAAGAATGGAGTCGAGATCACTTTGCCTGTTAACTTTGAAACAGCAGACAAGTTTGATGAGCCAAGAATGCCAAGCCACATTGGTCTCTGGCATCCCTGCTGGATGGATGGACCCCAAGAGCAGTAAGAAGTAGGAGGAAGTTGTGTTCCAAGCCAAACAGATCATGTTGGAGTATTTGAGTAGAAGGGAAACCAAAGAGCTAATGAACAATGTAGTGGAGGCCACCAAGAGGAGCTACATCCCTAATATAGTGGGGATATGGCCTGTGCCAAATGGAACCCTGAGGACAGAGTCAGCCATGTGCTGGAGCCAGTCTGTTGCCAGCCTGGAGCTGCTAGAAAGCAAAGGCCACCCTGGGCAATGTCTAATGGATGTCAGTGTCTTATCTGCTGGTTCCTGTATGTGCAGCCCTTCCACATGATCCTGCAGTACTTCCTGTCCCTTTTCTGGGCCTGAGGCAAGTTTCTCCCTCAAAACTCAACCAGTGACCAGAAGGTGGGGCAATGAGAGCACCAGAAGCAGCTGGGCTCAACTTTGTGTTTCCCGGGTGTGCCTACTGTTAGATCTCACTGGAACTTCTTTAGTGTATCTAAACCAATGTTGGGATCCATAGAGTGTGTGTATGTGTGTGTTTATACATATTATGTATATATATATATATATATATATATATATATATATATATAAATTTATATTTTGTCTTTAGAAAAGAAAAAAACCTAAAGCTTCTGTTAATCACATTCTATTGCAATAGTTTGTTCTGTTCAACTTTGTCAGGAATTGTCTTTGTCATTACTCACACACAGCATGAAAACAAGAAGAAATTGGGAGGGAGGTGGGTGGGAAGAGAAGGTTGACCTGTCAAACATTTCATAAAACTGCCAGCTTTAAAAAAATAACAACAGCTCCCCAGCCTGTCAGTCAGTTTGAGGACTCTAAACGTGGAAGCTGGTTGGGTACTAAGTGAGGTTGGCATTCTTTTGCATTAATTCTTGGGCTGCAACTTTGTAGGGTTTCTTGTTTTCTTTTCCTCTAGTTTCAGCTCATCATAGCATTTTTTTGTGGAAGCAAAGAGCAAGAAACAAAGTAAATTGATCAGAGAATGACTAAATAAATTATACCTGAATGTACCACACTACAAGGAATGATGTGTGGAGAATTCAGAGAAGAATGGGGAAAGTTAAATGAACTGATACAGAGTTAAGTAAAGAGAACCAGGAAAACAATATAAATGACTGCAGTATTGTAAATGGAAAGAATGACAACCAAAAGTCTTAAATTTTGTCATTGTAATGGCCAAGTATGGCTTGGAAGAAAAGATGAAAAACACCTCCCTCCCTTCTTTACATAGATAAAGGATTAGAGATGTGGGGACATTGTGATTGTTAGACTTGCTTGATGTATTCATTAGTTTTGTTGAAATGCTTTTTCCATTTTTCTCTTTTATTTATATTTTGTGAGTGTACAAGAAAGAACACATATTAGAAATTGAAGGTTAAAATATCAATTTAAAAAATTCTTAATCAAGTCTCTGTCTCTGTCTCTTTCTGTCTCTGTCTCTGTCTCTCTTTCTCTCTCTCTGTATATATCTGGCTTGTTTATCTTTGGAGAGTCTTTCTTCATATAGGAAATGCTCATGCTTCTCACATTGTCACCTCTTCCATCAATCAACAAGCATTAATCTATTACTGTGTTCCAGGGACCATGTATAAAAGAGCCCTCATGGATTCCGAAGCTTACATTCTACCTCTCAGAAGCCTTAATTCTCTTCAAGACCTCTCTGATCTTCCTCAGTCTTTAATAATTTCCCACCTTGTGCCAGGCACTATGATAAGGAAGGTTTGGGGAGAAAGATGGAGATAGAGATAGAGAGACAGAGAGAGACAAATAAAGAGACAGAGAAAGACAGAGACAGATAGAGACAGAGAGAAATGAAAAGAGTACCTACACTCAAGGTTCTTGCATTTTTCTGCCTTTTGTGTCTTATATATTTATTATTCTATGGCCATGTTGTTTTCCTACCCTTAGAGGAATTGAAGACAAAGAACTGGATTTGCTTTTATCCTTGAATTACCAGTGCTTATGCACAAGCATTTAATAAAAGCCTGTTTAATTGAATTGAATTGGCTCATACAAACTCTCAGAGCAAGGATCTATGTGTCTCTGCACTGCCTATATGTCTTGGTTGGATGCTGAAAACTAAGTGGGATCGTCATTTGGATGATCCACATCAAATGGAGTTAATGGAAGGGACACAAATTGTCTATGATGAGCAGACTAATTTCAGAAAAGCCTAGAAAGACTTTTATATGACCTGATAATAAGTGAAGTGAGCAGAACCAAGAGAATACTGTCCACAGCAACAAGAAGATTATGTGATGATCAACTGTAATGAACTTGGCTTTTTCCAATAATATGGCGATTCAAGGCAATTTCATAGATGTGTAACAGAAAGTGCCATCCATATGCACAGAGAGAACTATTGACAATGAATATGGATCAAAGCATAGTATTTTCACCTTTTTTGTTATTGTTTGCTTGGGTATTTTCTTCTTTCTCGTGTTTTTTTTCCTTTCTAACCTAACTTTTCTTGTGCAGCTTGACAAATATGGAAAGATATTTAGAACTGCACATATAATCTACATCAGATTGCTTACTGCCTTCAGAGGGAGGAGGGAAAGAAAGAGGAAGAAAAAATTAGAACACAAGATTTTTCAAAGTTGAATGATAAAAACTATCTTTGCATACATTTGGAAAAATAAAATAAAAAAGAAACTGTCCAGTCCAAAGCCCATATTTTTCAGATGAAGAATCTGAGGCACTAAAAAGAAAAGCAACTCCTCCCCCCCAGTTACACAAAGAATATATGGCAGAACTAGGATCAAAATCAGGATCTTACCTGACCTCAAACTCAGTGACTTTTCTACTGCTTAGGTAGGCCACCTACTTAGGGTGGTCTACTATTCTGCTTAGGCATTCAACAAACATCTGGCTGACTAAAAAAAAAAAATAAATCTATCTTTTTCTATTCTTCTTTTCTGTTCCTGTTTCATGTTAGACTTACAAGTGACTATTGGGACATTTAAGGACCAAAATGGTTCAGCACGAAGCTCTGCTTATGAAATAAAGCCACTTGAGAGCACTCTCCCAGTGACTTACTTGTAAGAAGAAATTTAATGCTGAACACATGTGGAAGCTTTGCACTCAGTGACTGGGTAGTTTGATTGGTGGTTTTACAACAATATTTCCTCATTGTTGCAAAAATGAGCCGAGTATCTAAAAAAGGAAGCAAGTGCGAGCAGTCTGACTTTTCTTCAATCATCTTACCAGAGTTTTGCTTTTAAGGTAAATTCATTTTTTATAATTCTTTCATTAGTCTAAAACAAATTTTTCTCCTAACAAAATCATCAGCATTTCTGTTTATTTGTGGTAAATCTCTGCCTGTTTGTATATACACATTTTTGTTTGTTTGTTTTCAGGAAGAGGTTATCTTTAAAAAATTAGGGAAATACCAGCATCCTGAAGGGTGATATTTGTATGACTGAAGTGCACCAGTCAAAAATTGTTTTAAGGTATATTTCCATGCTTTCATATTGCCAAATATTGGGATTTTGAAATTAATTTTTGTTTTCTCTTTATATAAGAAGCAAGCACCCAAGAGAATTGTATGGCTTCTTCCTTTTATGAATTTAGAGAATGATTTCAGTGGCTTTAATATTATTTCGCAGGGACAGAGGTAAACTAATCAATGAATCAACAAACATGTATCAGTCACCAGTTTTGTATCAGACATTCTGCTAAGTGCTACAAACAAAGTAACGGTATAACCAGTCCTCTGGTTTTACAGAGCTTGTCTTCTAAAAGGAGAGATACCATATACATAAATGTATACATAAAAGATACACAGTAGATAGAAGCCACAGATGGAAAGATCCTTGCAGCAGCTGGAAAAGCTTCCCATGGAAAGTGGCATTTGAATTGAACGTTGAAGGAAGCCAGAGAGTCTAAGTTGGAAGGAAAAAGGGGAATAGCCCGTGTCAGAAACAGTGAGTGGCCCAGTATGGCTAGACCACAGTGTGCATAGCAGGAAATAATGGGTTAAACACTTGGAAAAGTAGGGTGAGGTTGTGAAGAAAACAGAAATACACATACACATATGTGTATATATGAGTATGTGTGTGTGTATTCCCCAAGAAGGGACGCAATCTGATAGAGGTTATACATGTGCAATCATAGAAACATTTTCACATTAGTCATATTTTGAAATAATAGACCAAAAGGGAAAAGCCCCTTTCCCCCCCCCCCCACATACCAGTATGCTTTGATTTGCATTCAGACTCCACAATTCTTTCTAGGATATGGATAGCTAGTATTTTCTGTCATGAAGCTTTTGGAATTATCTTGGATAATTATATTGCTGAGAAAAACTCAGACTCCACAATTCTTTCTAGGATATGGATAGCTAGTATTTTCTGTCATGAAGCTTTTGGAATTATCTTGGATAATTATATTGCTGAGAAAAACTAAGTCAAATCAGCTGATCATCACAAAGTATTATTGTTACTGTGTACAACATTCTCCTGATTTTGCTAATTTAACTCAGCATCAGTTCAAGCAAGTCTTTACAGGTTTTTCTGAATTTTTTTTTTTTTTTTTTTTTTTTTTGCTGAGGCAATTGGGGTTAAGTGACTTGCCCAGGGTCACACAGCTAGGAAGTATAAAGTGTCTGAGACAGATTTGAACTCGGGTCCTCCTGACTTTAGGGCTGGTGCTCTATCCACTGCACTATCTATCCAGGCTTTGCATTTCTTAAAAAGCACATTCATATTCCAATACATTCATATACCATAACTTGGTCAGCCATTCCCTCCATTTCTAATTCTTTGCCACAAAAAGAGCTGCACATGTGAATCCTTTCCCTTTTTTATTTCTTTGGTTACAGATCTAATAGTAATTTTGCCAGATCAAAGTATATCACAGTTTGATAGCCTTTGGTCATAGTTTTAAATGTTTCTCCAGAATGTTTGGATCAGTTCACAACTCCACCAAAAATGTATTGGCATCCAAATTTTCCCGGGTTTTCTCTAATATCATTGTCTATGTCTGTCATTAGCTAATCTGATAAGTATGAGGTGTACTTTAGAGTTGTTTTACTTTGCATTTTTCTAATCAATGATTTAGAACATTTTTTATAAGACCATAACTTTAATTTCTTTTTCCTAAAACTGCCTGTTCATATCCTTTGACCATTTATCAACTGGGGAATAATTTGTATTCTTATAAATTTGATTCTGAATGCATATATACACACATACATATATTTAAGAAATGAGGCCTTTATCAGAAACATTGGTTGTAAAAATTGTTTTCCATCTTTCTGGTTTCCTTCTAATTTTAATTGGTTTCACATTCATTTCAAGCAGTTTGGTTTATTCTCTAGGATTCTCTAAATATACAATCATATCATCTGCAAAGAATGATAGTTTTGTTTCCTCATTGTCTATTTCAATTCCTTTTTTCTTATTGCTAAAGCTAAAAGTTCTAGTATAATATTGAATAATAGGGTGATAATGGGCATCATTGTTTCATTCCTGATCTTATTGGTTAAACTTCTAGCTTATCCCCATTATGCTACTTGGCTTTAAAGAGATATTACTTGTTTCATTTATCCATATGCTTTTTAGTGTTAATGGGAATGGATGCTGTATTTTGTCAGACGCTTTTTCTTCATCTATTGAGATTTCTTTTTATTTTTGACATGGTCAATATGTTTTCCTAATATTGAACCAGTCCCGAAGTCTTGGCATAAATTCTTCATAATCATGGTGTATGACCTTTGTGATATATTGCTGTAATCTCTTTGCTAATATTTTTAAATTTTTACATAAATATTCATTAGGGAAATTGGTCTATACTGTTCCTGGTTTAGCTATCAGCACAACATTTGTGATTTTATATATATATATATATATATATATATGTATATATACATGTAGTTGATATATAATATAGTATTGGAATTAATTTTTGAATGTTAGGTAGAAGTCACTTATAAATCCATTTGGCCCTGCAGATGTTTTTCTTAGGGGGTCCACTGATGGCTTAAATTTTTCTAAAGTGGGGTTAAGTATTTTATTTGCTCTTCTATTAATCTGGGCTGTTTATATTTTTGTAAATATTCATTTCACTTAGATGATCAGATTTACTGGCATGGAGTTGGGCAAAATTGCTCCTAATTATTGCTTTAATTTGCTCTTCATTGGTTGTGAATTCATTTTCATTTTTGATACTGGTAAATTTTTTTATAAACAAATTCTTAGTTTTGTTTTAATTTTATTAACCTTTCCTTTGAGTTTTAGCAAAGGAATTTATATTTGATTTATATTTGATCCTAGAGATATTGGGGAGGCACTGAAGTTCACCGAGTCATGGACCGAGGGATACTTACATTATCATACTCACTTTAGGAAAATCATTGGTAACTGTTGGATTTGTAGTGGAAAAAAACATTAGCAACTATGGCAACAGTCTAGTAAGAGATGATTAGGGAACAATTGGCATAGTGGCTTTGAAGAGTGCAGAGTACACACATATATGCACATATACTATATATGTGTGTATAATACCCATGTATGTATATGTATATGTATGTACATGTGTAGACATATATATATATATACACATTTTTTAAATTCAAGATTTGGCAACTGATTATGTGAGCAAGAAAAAGTCTGGGATAACTGATATTGCAAATTCATATAATTGCTACATTATTTTTGAGCATCTTCAGATATATGGCCTGCAAAATAAGGGAGTAGGATTAGATTTAATTCTAAAATTCTTGCACACAATCTCAGACATAGGCAATTTAGGGCAGCTCCACGTGCCAAAGTATTACACCTTGTCCTTTTTGTTTTTGCCTCAGAGGAACAAAATGGGATCAGGTGCCTCCAAACCAATGCCACCCACTGGTAAGTTCTGGCTGTGTAACCCCAATATTTTCTGTTGCCAGCCTTTAGTCTAAACCTCACTTCTAGGCTCTGATTAATGAGGCTATGGTCGTTGGTAACAGTGCTCATTAACAATGGGAAGCCACTGATCATTAAATCTCTACAGATGGAAATTTTCATTCTAGCCCTAAGAGGTGAAAACAAGGAAATGAGAATGACCCTAACCTTGGCCTGTGAAATTGGGATGTTTCCTGTTCTCACTTATGTAATAGAGATTTCTAAAGTATAGTTCGTTTGCCTTGAGTAGTTAATTTCCCAATTGTGAGAATATTTACAGAATTAGTATATTTCCCTTCCCACCTTTTGACTGCTATAACTTCTTCCCCTGTTGTGTTTATGGAATGCAAATAACCATGCTTACTGAAGACAAACTTTAGCCTTTGGAAATTATATGTCTTAGAAATTATGTCATATGTCCTTAATTCTCAGTAGGTTAAGGACAAAAATTATAGAAAAGGATAGGAATGGGCACTCATTCTAGCACAGGGGTCCAGAAACTTTCTTTTATCCTATTCTCTATATTTCAATCAGTTTCTTTTATAATTCTATGCATTTAAAAACATTTTTGAACTGTACATATTTAACCTATATTGCTATCTAGGGCAGTGGGGAGAGGAAAAGGAAGAATAATTTGGAACACAAGGTTTCCAAAGGGTGAATGTTAAAATCTTTGCATGTATTTTGAAAAATAAAAAACTATTAAAAATTCTTAGTAATTCTGAGTAATCTATAGGTTTCAACAGACTTGTCAAAGGAGTCCTTGATGCAAAAATCTAGCAGAAATAAAATGAGCTAGAAAATGAGAATGGATATGTTGGAAAGAACCCCATACATTTGAGTTTCAACAAATCAATCTCTCTCTGGCTTCATGACTGAAAAACAAGTTTTAGTTTCCAAGACTAAAAAACAAGTTGGATGCACTAAATGACCTCTGATGTCTATTCCCTCTTTAAAATTGATCTATGAGTCAATAACTTCAAAATTTTTCTCATCTGTAAAAGGAGGGGGGGGAATGGACCAGGTGATTTTTTTTAAGCTTCCAATTCTAATCTCTCATGATTCTAACATCTGAATTCAGTATTTTTTTTTTTTTACTAAGTTTTAGTCATTTTTATTTTTAATTCATAATTATCCAATTTTGTCAATAAAATCCTATTAAGAATACACATCTGTCCCTCTCCCTAACCAAAAAGGGGGAAAAAACTTGCATTTTGTAACTATTTGTTCTTTATGGCTCATCCATGCCATTTTTTTACTGCAGATAATTTCAGAGAGTTGACTATATTCAGTTTAACAAGCATTTATTACTTGTCTGGAATAGACACTATATTACCTATTGGGAATAAAAAAAGTTCCTGCTGTCAAGATCTTACATTCTACTGGGGAGAAATAAAAATGTACTTAAAAGAGAAATCCAGAATATATGCTGAGTCAGTACAAATTAATTGCAGGGATAGGGATGGGATGGGATGGGATGGAGAGACAGAGATAAGAGACAAAGAAGGAGAGGGAGGGAAAGAGGGGAAGGGAGGGAGGAAGAGGAGGAAGAGGAGGAAGAGGGAGGGGGGGAGGGAAGAGGAAAGAGGGAGAAAAGGAAAAAGGAGAAGGAGAGGAGGAAAGGAGAGAGGGAAAGGGAGAATGAGCACACTTAAATCAGAAAAAGGCCTGCAGAGTTGTGGGTGGAAAACTAAGCTGAAACTAGGGATTCTCCAAGAGTAAGAGAAGTCATGGGGATCAGTTTGTAGAATCAAATGGAAAAGTAGGTTAAGGTATAATACAGAGTACAGGAGGGGGAGTCATGTACAATCACTCTAGTAAGATTGAGGTGGTCTCTGACAGACTTATCTTAGGGATTCACAGAAGCATCTTGGGCAGGGCAGGATGCTATCAGATATGTTCTATTTTGGCAACTGTGTGGAGGATGTTAGAGAAGAGATGAAGGTACAGGTACAAAGACCATTTGGGAGATTAGTGCCTTAGTCCAGGTGGTGATGAGGGCCTGTGCTAAAATGAATTAAGGGGGCAGATGGAGATCTAGGGAAGATAGAATTGACAGGATTTGGCAAATGAGCATAGGAGGTGGAGGATGAAGAGTCAAAATGATTCCATGACAAAAATAGGCAAGTTTGTAGGGGGGAATAGTTAGGGATATGGAGAGTTTTGAGATACTTATGGAACAGTTGGTAATTTAGGTACTAAGATTGAAGGGCTAAGATTAGGATGTTTAGATTTGGGAGTCTACATGGATATAATAGCCTTTAGGCACTCATGAGATGTCTCAAAGAGGAAACACCAGAAAAACTTTTTTGGTTCATCAATGAGAGTTTATTGCCCTGGAACATATAGCTCTTTATCACTACTGAGTGCTAGGGATATAATCAACAGCAGCTCCTTTTCTCAGATTTTAACTAGCATACACCCAAGCAGTATATACATTATAGGTCTCAAAGGAAACTGTGAACTCCAGAGGGATGATATTTCAGGCAGAGCAGAGGTACAGAGAATGTGTTGTGAGCAACAGCAAGGAGAGGCCATGGGGTAAAGAACTTGATCAAAGATTCAGACAGGTTATCCCAGAAAGTGGTGTAGTTTTTTCAATTTCAAGATTTCTGTGATGCGCTTCGATTCTGGAGGTCATAGAGCCCCATAGAGCAATTATATGTCTCAACTTGGATTAGGATGCAGTTTTCCTCAGGAAATTGGGATGAGAGAGGGGTTTGGGGGCAAGAATGGAGTTTGTCTCCATAATGCCCCGATAATCCAGAAAAATAATTTAGCAATCCGATAAGATGGGAAGAACTAGAATGAAAACCCCAGTAGAAGAGAATCCAGGAGTAAAGGTTGACCAAGGATGATGAGAAATGAGAAAGTAGCTTGGAAGGATAACAGGGCCAAGATTAGATTGAAAATTTTAAAAAACTTGGGCATGTTTGTAAACAGTAGGGGAAAAGGTATTGAGATTGAAGGAGCTGGGGTGATCAAAGAAAACTTCTGGAGACAGGATTAAGGATAGATATAACATCTGGGAGTATGTAATCAAGTTTTTATCATATATGTTAAATGTCCATCCAATACCAAAATAGGTGAACAAATTGGGGATATATATTGATGCAGTAAGAATTGTTTGCATTAGTCTTTGGCATATAAACTCTTGTTGTATATACTTAATTACATACTGGATTCTCTTTTGTCTTGGCACAATGCTTGTAAATTTTTAAAACAGTTGACAACACAGGCTCACAATTCCATGCTTCTCGTTTGATCTTAACATTTTTTTTTGGTAGATCTCTGTTTTACAGATGAGAAAATTAAGGCAGACTAAGCTCAAATGTCCTGCCCAGGGCCAGATAGCTATTATCTGGAACAAAATTGGCATTTAAGGGCTTTCTAAATCTAGTATATTCTCTAACATTGTCTAAAATGTTGGGTTTGGGGATGGGGTTGGATCCAGGATTTGGAATCTACTAATTACTAATACCTACTAACCCAATTCCCAATTCCACTTGCATCGTCTTCACCTACAGCCAGTTTCTGAGGGACAAGGAGTTCCCTAACTTATTTATATTCCATTGTAGAAAAACCACAGAGTACAGCAGAATATCCACCCTGTGAAACTAGAAATTGCCCAACTCCTAAAAATGATCTCTATGAGTAAGTTGATCTTTGATCCTCTTTACCTGGGGTCAAGAATGTTATTTTGTACTGGGAGATATGTCAGAGAGGAAAGGGACATTGAAACCTTGCACCAGTTTCCTTATTATCTGAACTTCACTCTCCAGACCTCTCCCCTCCCAACTTTCATAAGATTTTTTCCCATTAGAATGCAAGCTGCTTGAGGAGAAGGACTGTCATATCTCCAGTGCTTAGTACCAAAGTGGTACATGTACTTAATGCTTGACAATGCTAGACTCTTAGTGGGAGAGAGCAGATAAGGTAACAAGCCAAGGTTAAATTCAATGAATAATGTTCATATTTTATGAGTGTTTTGCTATAATAAGACAAAGCTACATTCTGGCTTGGAGAACAGGGGCTTGGATTTCCAAGGACTCAATTTATTCCCTCTTTGCCAAAACAGAATATACCCCTACTTACTTGTGGCATTTTTTGCTGGGGTTCTTCTGACACTTCTGGTCACTGTTATTGTCTGCTTCATCAGGAAGAGCTGTTCCAAAGGTAAGTGGATCCTGTAACTTCCAGGATCAAATTCCTCTTACTTTTAAATCCCTTCACAATCTGGCCACCTCCTAACTTTCCAGCCCTTTTATAAATTTTATGATCAGACACATTATTCACATAAAACATTCTATCTCCCGTGACTGTGCCTCATTACTTTAGGTGTCCACTATGCCTGGAGTGCTCGGGCTTTCTCACTCTTACCATTTAATTGACCTGGCTTCTCTGCAAGAGGCTTTTGCCCATTTCTTGACCACTACTTCCTCCCCTTAGAGTACCTCCCACTTACAGTGTATCTCTTATATGCATATATATATCTGTATACACATTCTACATTATTTATATATATATATATATATACATATATATATATATACATATATATATATATATATGAGAGAGAGAGAGAGAGAGAGAGAGAGAGAGAGAGAGAGAGAGAGAGAGAGAGATCTATCTAGAGAGATATTTTGGAATATATAGAAAGTCAGCTCTGTGAAGGCAGGAACTGTCTATGTCCACACTATTTTATCTTAAGTGTTTGACATATAGTAAATACTTCAATACTTTTGTGAATTACTGGAGGAAAAAAAAACCTCTCACCACTATCTTCAGATTTGAGGTTCTTAGTCCCATCCCATTCTCTCACACCATAGCCCTAAGTATGTGCTAGAGGGGAAGATAGCTGCTTTCTACAGCTGTGAAGTGTCTCTTTTTGATCTTCTGACAGAGCCAACCAGGAGCTCCCAGCAGATTTCCCAGACCTCAGACCCTTGCCACAAGGTAAGAGCATTCTACATTTAGACGACATTGAACTTCAAAAGTGTCTTTATTTGTTGCATGGAATGGACAAGTTGTGTGCCGACACTTCTACCTGGACTTTTCCGCACCAGCAGCAGGAGCAACTTGGGTTTTTTGGATTCTAAGGCAGAGGATTTTGAGGAAGACCCCTTCTGATGTCTTGCCTTGGCCATAACCCTTTAGTCCAATGCTTTCCAGATCTCTGGTTTCTGATGACCAAACATCCCTTTGTTTTCATAGCTCCAGACTCAAATTAAATCTCACTCATTTCTCTTATTCCATGTCTGCCCTATAGGGTTGCTCCACTACTGAGGAGACCCTTACCCATGTGTATATGTCTCAGCAAGACTCAGAAGAAAACAAAGTCTACTTTGCCCAGCACCAGGATGGAGATGCCGATTCCATTGTCTATGCAAAAATCAAAGTGCAAACCCAAACCAGCCTTCCTAGCAATGGAAGTGAGGAGATACACTAGAGCTACTGATGGCTTTAGCCTTGGACTGTTTCCTCTCTTACAGATTTTAGTCCCTTTTCATTCTGTGAATCTCAACAATTCCTGTATAGTTGTGACATATTTAAATACTTAATCTAATAATTTCAAAAGCTGCTAGACAAAGCATTCTCTAGCCATGGAAGGGATTGCTGATTCTCTGGCTCTGACTCTGTAAAACCATGGAAAGTAGGGACTGTGTCTCTTATGTAGACTGCTATAGTTATAAACAGCATATAAAGCTCTGAGTTCAATTAATCTTTTTAAATAACTTTGGAGGAGCAGTTGGGAAATTCCAAATAAAGAAACCTGATACAACCTTGTTTTTTCTCATTTTTTTCTTTCCCAAAAGATCACAAACCCTCAGGAAAGGGCATCAGTTGCCACAATGGCAAAGAAAAGACAGAAGCCAGAAATGGGATTAAGTCCAATTTCTAAGGGATTAGGAATCTGAGGGAGAAAAAAAGGAGAAAACCTGGGTAAAAATCATTATACCCTTCTTATAATAGATTCTTAGGCAGAGAAGAGGCCACCATCAGGGAAACCAGGTTTGGGAAAATTCAACAGTAAGCAGCAAAGAGGAACATAAACTAACCCAACTGGCCCCATGATGGCAGTGGAGGATAACACAACTGTCCCTTTTTCCTGCCGAGTAGTTTAAGCAAGGGAGCTTTGGGTGACGTCCTCTTCCTTATCCTCCTCTGTAGAGGGACCATACCTTATAAAGAGATAAAGCACAGGACCATACCAAGCCCGTATATAGAAAGGCCTCGCTCCTTTTCTCTGTGGTTGTGGGACCTGGGCTAAGATTGGCCCCTAAGAGGAGTGGAAAATTTCTAGCTCAAAAACTCAAGTGAATCATTCTTAAAACTATTCCCTGATGCGTCCCAGCTTTGTTCGACCTCCTCTAGCTTTTTGTTATTTGGTTCTCTGAGAGCCAAATGGAATCCTCAGAACCTTGGTGGGTCGTTTGACCTGAAGATTTTGATTCCAAGCTTCTCTGGGTCATTGGCAGACTGGTATTAATGTTTGCAATCTGACCATGTTTGTAATTCTGTTTCCAGAATGAATTTATAATTCACTTGTGGCACCCCTTATAGTTTTTTCACTCATTAAAGGCAATGCCTTTTAATTCTGGTGAAAGCTAGTGTCCTCCTAAAGAAGTCTGCACATTAAAAAAGTTATTAAACAATTAAATGACCCATTAAACACCATCACCTAGACTCCAGATAGGGTTGATCCCTATTCATCTCTAAAATTTTATGGTTCTATGACATTCTACCTGGGGTTCATAAGAGCTATTTTCAGGAAAATTTCTATTGAAATAACCTACTGAGATTCCTAAAGAAATCTGTTATACTCTCCTGTACATTACAGTTTTATCCAGGAATTTATAAAGGTATACAGAGAAAATGTAGACCTTCCTCTGGGCCCTAATGAGAGTTCACCCCCTTGCCCTTTTCTAAGCACCTAAGGAGAGAGGTCTTTGAGTTGTTCTCTGGTTGCAAGGCCTGTTGAAGATGTTTTGCCTACCCATAACCATCACTTAATCATTTGCAAACGGAATTAAAGGCTGAGAGATTGATATCAGTTCCTGAGACTTGGGGCCAGTTACTATGTGATTCTGCTATGGCATTATTTTATTTCTGATTTTTGTTTGAGAAATCTTCTATCACACCTGTTTCCATGAGTCTTTTCCTGCATCATCGATTGGCCCAAGGAGGACTTCATGGAGTCATCTACTTTGTTGGGGAAAAAAAGAGATGGTTGAGTTGAGATAGATCATTTATCACTAGGAAAAGTTACAAACTTTTTGCACATATCTTTTAAGGGGAATGAATTTACAAAGCTATATTCTCAGGACTTCAGTCAGAGGCTACTTTTTTTCCAGCTTCATCCATTCAAGAAAAAGCTTGCTCATTCTAAATTGTTCTGGCTTAGGCCCTGAATTGCTACATAGATAAATGCATCATTAGATTTTGAAGAGAAACATTCAACTGAGCTCATTCAGAAAATTTTCAGGGTTTTGATAGCCAGAATCATGGCTATTAAGCACTACTCCTTATATCACTCATCTAATGCCCATTCATGCTCCCCAGAATGGAAACTGCATAACAGCAAAGACTCTGTCTGATCTAAACTTTGTATTTCCCTCAGCATCTAGCCCATAATTTTTCTTTACATAGTGGCTATTTAATTAAGCTTTGTTGAATGTTTAAAATGAGACCTGAGAAAGAATGGGCCAGGATTCTGTGAGAACAGCTGTAGCAAGTCTAGAAGTAAAATAAAGAATGCTAGAATGCCATCTTTTTACAGGTGATTAATCAGACTTACATAGATTGTTCAGGGTTCTACCAAGATTAATAGATTAATGATCGAGCTTGAGAGAACTCAGAGCTCCTAGCCACTGAAAAATCCTTTTGAGTTTTCTGCTAAACCAAAGCTTCTTAAACTGTGAGTTATGACCTTATATGGGGTTCACATAATGTGTAATTTGCACATACCTATATGCCTGGGATGCCATACAAATTTCTCTGGTGAAAAGGGATTAGGAATAGAAAAAGTTTAAGAAGGTCTGTGCTAAACCATCCTGATGCCCTTGGACAATCACTAGAAATTCTAATTATAAGAACTGAGAAAGATCAAGTCTTCCATCCCCAGCTCTGCCCAATAAAGGAGGAGAAGAGAAGCCCTTTTCCTTTACCTGCTAAGAACTCATTTGACCAACAGCTTTGGGAAGTAGCTCTAGTAGTTCTGAACCCAAAGTATAGTATAAAGTAAAAGCATAAATTGAGACATGCTTAGGGCTTACCTATTACAGAGTAACATAATGGATAGAATATTGGCAAGGCAGCCCCAAATCCTGCCTCCAAATTTTCTGCTTCTGTGACAAGGGGGAAATCACCTGACCTCTCCCAGGCTCCATATAAAATAGGAGTAATAATAACCCCAAAAAGGTTTTGTGAGGCTCAGATAAGATAACAGTCATAAAAAGCATTTTGCAGATCTTGATGCATTTTAAAAGTATCAGTTCTTATCATTCGGCTACACATAAAACCTTTGAAGATTTTTTCTTTTCCAATATCTGGGGGATTTATCATGTTAAGTTGTCATCACTTCTAATTCTACGGAGGGGGTTCTCAATCTAACTAGTCTCTGTCCCCCAGTTTATATCCCCAGCTTTTACAGACCAGGCCTTCTACAAGTAGTGTAGGCCATGTGCAAATTCAGCTCACCTAACCCTGGGTCACCTAAGCATTTTTTTTTTAATTTTTTTTTTAGTTGATCAAATTAGCTAGCCCAAAGGATTTAGCAAGGCCATCAGCACCCAGTGATTTGTACACTAGAGCTGTGTAACTGGATGGTAGTAGGGTTAGATCAATGAGCAATTATCCTTGAAGTTGAAAGTAATTAATTCTAAAATTACATTTGTGTGGACTGCAGAAATACAGATTTCTGATTATGTGGTTCATTACTAGAAAAACATGAATGCCTTCTCTCTAGAGCCTCTTCATCCAGGCCAAGCTATTTCTGGGTTATTGGGATTAGTCAGCCTCAGCTCACAGCTCCATCTAAAGTTATTCCTCTCCTCTGTAAATACTAGAGGTATTAGGAAAAAACATTGCACAGCTAATCTACAAGAGCCGCTAGACATTCCTTCCAAGCTTGCTCTTCCTCAAGAGGATTTTTATGTGAGGAATGATAAAATAAACAGGGCTACCAGATAGGCTTCCTGGTTCTCCCAGGAATCCTCGCCTACATGCTCTTTCTGTCTCTCCATATGTAAAAAGAAGATAAATTACTTTTAGAACTTTCTGACACTGGAGTGCCAGGAATTTTGTGCTCACTGCAGATCCAGAAATAGTTCTGGGGCACATCGCAACTTAATAACTGGAAGCAGAAGCAAACCTTCCTGCTGGAGTGCCCCAGAGCCCCGTTGTGGTCAGGGCCTTAATACCTGTTCTCTGCTGAGGAACAGAGAAACTTCTGAAGCCCGTGCAAAGAGGCCCTGTCAGGCTGGGGCCGGGAATAGAACAGCCAGTCTGGCAGCTTACCAAGGGCGTGGGTATCATAGGAGACGGTCCAAGGCTGTGATCTCCCAGTCTAATCAGGACTTTACCTGTGGAAGGACATAGGGAACCTTAGAACATAGCAACTCTGGATGCCAAACCCCAGAATTACTTCCTCATCCACCTGCTCACAAATTCAGTCTGGAGGCATAAAAGGACCCTGAAAATCTTCATCCTGCAATATTACTAGGAATAAATCACCTCACTGGAAGGGGCTGGGACTTCTTTCAAGGGAACCACCAGCTGTCTAGACAAGGGTAGAAGAAACTCCTCCCTTAGTTCTTATATTGAGACAGTCTTTGGCCTCCGGTCAAAGTTGTGAAGATAAAATGAATCTATGTAAAGAGAGCACTCTGCAAACTTTAATGTGCTGCTATTATTATCCCATGGAGTCAGCTAAATACCCAGGACCTGCCATTGTCTTCAGCTCACAGGCTGGCTTGATCAGGTCTTTCACCTGTTGGAGGCCAAAGCTTTGTTGTGGTAGCCATTTGCCAGAGTACTTTTAGAGCTTCTCCGCCTTTCTCCCTGCCCCTACTACTTACCCCGATTATATTTTTTAATTCTCTTCCTCCTGAGTAAAATAATCGCAGTGGTGATGATCCCCATCCCCATGATTAGGATGCAGATGGACAAGACAGATAGCCTCAAAGGGAGTACAGGCTGGTAACATGTTCTTCTAAAGAAAAAAAATGTGCTTACCTCATTCAAAAGTTTATGGCGACACATTCATATGTTTACTCTTTGCTTCCCCTTTTCAAGACATCTTCACTTCCACCCCTCATTCTAAACCCCACCATGCCCAAGCCAAGTCTGCTCTGAGTGCTTACTGTAAATCACACAAGGCCTTCAGGAAACAAAGAAATCACCTGATTTATCAGTTACACACATGAGTACAATATTAGGGGCTGAGAAGATGAAAAAAGAAAACTCAATAGCCATCCTTGAGTTTAGGCAAGGGAATAAATCATATACAAAAGTGACACGTTAGAAGGGAATGTCATGGGAAATACACTCATTTGACGTCAGATGACTTGAGTTCAGATCCCAATTCTACCTCTATGGTATGACGATGGACAAGTAATTTTTTAATAAGGGAATGAGCAGGGGACAGGAAATAGGACCACAGGGACAAGAATTCTTAAGCATTTTTCTGAGTCACAGATCCTACCCCCTTTTGGCATTCTGATGAAATTTATGGACCTTTTCTCAAAATAATATTTCTAAATATATGAAATAAAATACATGATATTACAAATAAGGAAATCAATTCTATCTCAATAAAGAGATTAATTTTTCCCTTCCAAATTCACAGACCCTTTTAAATCTATCCAGGGACCCTTTAGAGAGTCTCTGAATTAAACAATCTATAAGTTCTCTTCTAACTTCTAAACCTACGACCTCAAGTTTGAATTAAATCTTTTCATGCCTTCTTTTCCCTTAAGCTCTTGACGCACCTGCTGTGATTTCCACTATAGCCGAAACTGCCATCCTTGCAAGTTCTGTTCTGTTTCCTTTGTAGGTCTGCATCAAAAAATATTCAACATTAATGTGTGCTACTTTCCTCCAAGGCCTCCCTTTGCCTGGAGGCAACTACTCAGCTCATAACAAACTAGTGTCCTGGGTGCACTGACACTGGACTTAGTGTAATGGAGAGGGGGAATGAATCAGAAGTCCTGGGAGCCAAATGCTGTCCTCCAGGGGTTTTCCTTAAGCCCACCATGAAGAACAGGCAACACAGCTCATGGGGACAAAGAGGAGAGGGAAGGACCAATTATGAAGTGTCCACTGGGTGCCAGGCACTGTGCTTCCATGCTTTCTAACTATTATCTTGCTCAGTACTAGCTATAACCAGGTGCAGACTCTCAGCACCTGAAGGTTAGATGCCATCAGACCTGGGCATGTGTGAGAGCAAGTTTCATACTTGAATGGAAATGATCAGAAGGCAGCGACAGCTGAAGAGAGTTAGGGACTTTGAAATGAGGAGAAGCACTGACACAGAGCTTCCTAGAGCTGTTGTCCCTGGAAATGTACTCCTCCCCAGGTAGAATAGAGGCTTCTTAAGACTTGCCAAAAGAAACACTGGGTCACTTTTGATGAATTTTGCCTTGTTTTGATTTAGCGTCTTCACCAACTTTCTGACTTTAACTCTGCTCCCTAACTTGTCTCCCCTACTGGGAATTTGCTAAACAATCGAAGTGCTTATTTCTACTTCCCAGCGTAAACCATTACATAGGTTCTCTCACACAATCAGTATAAAATGGGCGTTTTGTTTTTTCAGAGCCTAATCATCCCTAGGAGGACTGACCATTGAGGCTCCAAGTATGCAGGGCCAAACAGAAACCTCTTTCTGATCACCAATCTCCCAATACACTGAACTCCAAAATACTTAATGCTTAATTAGCTATTGCCATCCAAAATCCACCACACATATGTATCCATGTACATATACATCTATACATCTATAGATACTGCTTTTGTTCATGTCACCCATGACTTTTCATGACCCCATGGACAATAACATGTCAGGCTCTCCTACCCTCCACAATCTCTCAAAGTCTGTCCAAGTGCATGTTTCTTGTTTCCATGACACTATCCATCTTATCCTCTGCTATCACCTTCTCAGTTTGCCAACATCAGGGCCTTTTCTAGAGTCCCATCTTCTTATTATGTGGCTAAAGTATTTAAGCTTCAGCATCTGACCTTCCATTGAATAGCCTGAATTAATTTCTTTAAGGTTAACCACATTGATGATCTTGCTGTCCAAGGGACAAGTCTTCTGCAGCAACACAACTGTGTTGACTGTGCAGAGTTCACCTTTCCTTAATAGTTCCATGGAACAAAGGTGGAAAAAATTTTTTTCCACCATTCTGGATGGGTCCACTACAAATTTAGGACTTTCCTTGCTGCCTGGCTAGCAACCACTATCCCACTCTCCAAAACAGCTCTTCCAAATTTCAATACCCTCATGGGTCTTCCTCCCCTTATTTTAAGCTGAGAATCAGAGCACATATTTTACAGATAAAACTGAGGCCATTTGCCCTGAACTCCCTATTCTCTTCTCTTTATTTCTTATCAAGAAAATTGTCATTTTCTTCTTCTCTACATGTTTCACAAGATCAAGCAGCTTTATTCTAAAGACTAATCCCTCTACTTCTTCAATTGATTCTGTTCCATTCTGTTTCCTCTGGCAGATGGCCCCCTCATCATGTTCACTTATTTTCTTTTTCTCCTTGCCTACTCTTGCTCTTTCCCGTGCTGCCCATTGAGTCCTCCTCCAACCTGAAATCCTTCCATCCCTCTGCCTTCTCTATTCTGCCAAATGTAGTTCAAATACTTCACTTTTTCCTCCTCTCACTCTTCTTAAATCTTTACAATCTTAAATCATTTTACTGAAACAGCTCTCTTTTAAGTTACCATCGATCTCTTAGTTGCCACATTCAATGACCTTTTCTCAAGTCTTGTTTCCACAGCCGGTGACATTGCTGAACAGTCTCCTCCTCCTCTCTAGCCTTCAGAACATCACTGTCTCCTCATTTTCGGACCAGGTACTGGTCATCCCTTCACTCCCCTTTGCTGAATCCTCCTACTGGTCTACCTCTAACTACCTCTAACCCTCAGGGTTCTGTCTTGGGTCCTTTTCTCTTTTGTTCCTAAAATACTTCACTTAATGATCTCATCAGCTTCTGTAGATTTAATTATTTCTATGTTGATGATTTTCAAATCTACCTTTCCTACTTGTCTCTGCTGATCTCCAATCTTGTATCTCCAGTTATCTTTCAGATATAAGGAACTGAATGTTAACTCAATATATCCAAGACAGAACTTGGGATATTTCCTCCAAACCCTGCTCCATTTCTACTTACTTTGTTACTATACAGGCAACACTATCTTCTCAGCCTAGGGAGGCTCCCCACCAGGAGATCCCACCAGGCTCACAACCTAAAAATCATCCCGGACTCTTCACTACTTCTCACCACCACCACCCACCACCCCATATCCAAGATGTTACCAAGGCCTTTCAATTTTCATCTTGGCAACATTTTGAATGTGACCCCTTCTCTGGTCCAGGCTCTTATTATCTCATGCCTGAAATATGCAAAGGCTGTGAGGAGGGGGAAAAGGAGAAGAGGAGGAAGGGGAAGGTGCTGCCTGCCTCAAGGTTCTCCCCCTTCAATCCATCTCCATTCATCCACTAAATGTGATCTTCCTAATGTACAATGTCCAACCATGTCATTGCCCTAACTCAATAAACTTCACCTCTAGATCCAAATTCCTAAATGCTCTAGCATTCAAAATCTTCAGAACCCATCCCCCTCCTACCTCCCGGTCTTCTTGTGCCTTATATCCCATCAAGTGCTTCCTGATCCAGGGGCACTGGCCTCTTTTCTATTTCTCATACAAGACAGTCTTATCATTTCTTGATTCTGGGCAATTTCTCTGCCATTCCCCATAGCTGGAATGTTCATCCTCCTCTAATCTGACTTCTGACCTCCCGGGCTTCCTTTAAGCCCCACCTAAAATCTCACCTTCTACTGGAGGCTTTCCCCAACCCCTCCTAACTCCAACATTTCCCTTCTTTTCTTTATTATTTATATGTACATAACTTGCTTTGTATATATTTGTTTATATGTCTCCCTCCCTCTTTAGATTATAAACTCTTGAGGGCAGGGACTGCATTTTCTTTTTATATCCTTGGAACATAGCAGAGTGCCTTGCACTCATTATTGAACGAAATGAAGAATGTTGCTAACGGAAAGCAATTTAGGGTGTTGGTCACACCAATATCTGAGCTTATGGGTTTCCCCCTGATGCTTCCTCTTTTTCAGTCCAAAACTACCTGCTGTGTCTTTCACACCATCAAACACAATCAGTTCTGTATAATCCATGTAGTCACTGGCGTAGTCTCTCTGTATACCACACCAGTACCACCCTGTATCTTCCTTGGTAAGGCATGTCAGAGTGATGATGAATTGCATTCCCGTGTCTTTCAGGGACACTCGGTTGGTGCTGTTAGGTGTGGAAGCAATGATATTGCAGTAGTTACGGTAATAGCCTTTGCACCAATATTTGGGATAGTTCTTGTAGTAGGGGTCATAGCTGCAGGTGACAGAAGCCTTATCCTGTACAAAGGCTTCCTTGACCTTTCCATCCATGACTATAGCATCTGCAAGGGAAAAAAAAATTTCACCCTTTCAAGCATCATAATAGGCCCTGTCCTCCCTGTGAACAAATCATTCAATACCTTTTTCTTACCTTTAACAATTTTTTTTTTAATTACAGCATTCCAGACAAGTCTATTTTCTACACAGTTTGCCCATCTATATTTGGCCTTTTATCAGTTGACTCATTCTGACTTCGGGTTAGAAATTCCTTATTTTTCTCTCGATATATGATTCTTTTTTTTTTTCTTTTAATTCAATTTTTTTAAAAATTTTCAAAACATATGCAAGAATAATTTTTCAACATTGGTCCTTGAAAAACTTTTGTGTTCCCATTTCCTCCCCTAGATGGCATGTAATCCAATATATGCTAAACATGTTAAAAATATATGTTAAACTTGATGTATAATTTCAACAGTGCACCTGGGTAGCATCAGTTTAAGAATTTGCCAACAAATCTCCAGATCTAACCTAAGATCACCCAGTTTTCTCAACTCCAAGATTCTTTTGGCCTCCCATGTAAAGAATAAAAAGAGAAAGTAAATCCATAGGACAAAGTCATTGTTGTCTTATTTCCCTCTTATCTCTGACTTTATTCTGAATATGTGTTGGCCAAAACCCTTTTCCAGACATTGAACCATCATTTCCTATTAAGAGTATATGGAAAAATTCATATTATGTCTTGAAAAGCATGTACTGTCTATTGTCCCCTCACCAACCTCCCAGTTCCTAACTTCACAGACAAAAAAAGAAAGAGTGCCTCTTTCACATACTGCCATAGAAAGGGGAAATGAAAAAAGTTGGGGATTTTTTTTCTTCCTGTCACTGCAAAAAGCTTAAAATATGTGCAGGGAAGCCTGCGCTGTTTCCCTAGTTTGAGTTTCAAGATGTACAAAGTTTGGTGGTGAGATCCTTACTCTAGAGCAATTAACTAATGAGAGAGCCACAAAAAAAAAAAAGTCTTTCTCCCCCAGAGTCCAAAAGGAAAAATAACAGTGAAAAGGGACATCTAGTCCATCCCTTTCATTTTACAGATGTGAAAATTGGATTCACGGGAATTCAATAATTGGCACAAGATTACAAAGTTAGTAAGTATAGTGTAACAATGTGTTATGCATGACTCCACATGTATAATCTAACTCAAATTGTTTGCCCTCTCAATGAGGGCGAAGGAAGGAGGAGAGAATTTGTAACTCAAAATTCAGAAGGGAAAAATGTCAAAGTTGTTTTTAAATGTAATTGGGAAAAATATTTCTTAAAAAAAAAATATAATAAAGTTAATGAATAGCAGATCTGAGATATGAACCCAGGTCCCCTACTTCCAAAGCATCCCTCACCTCACTCAGTCTAGCATTACCCTGCCTAGTGTAGCCTGTTGGCCCTTCTCAAGCTGGTGTATGTGGGGCTCATTTTGAGATCACGTCTCAGAAGTTCTGAAGTGGATCCCTGAAGGGGATGAATATAGAGGGAACTTTGAACCGTAAGAGAACTTTAAAATGAACATGGTCACTTTAAAATAGGGTTCAGATAGATTGTGTACACCATCACACACACAACTGAACAGTGTCAGCGCCAACATTAAAAACCACATTTCTAAACTCCAGCTCCAGTGCTGCTTCCATTTCTGAGAAGCATGTTTTATTTTTTGTGCATGTGTGTGCTAATATCAGATACTGGGAGCCTATAGAGCAGAAAGAGAGAGACTCCCAACTCTCATTTTGACCAGTGGTTTCAAATTCCTCCCCCTATTTAACCTTTTGTCAGAGATAGGAAAAAGGAGTACTAAGGATGGTCCCATTTATAGTCTGCAGACAGAATGTGCCCCCTGAACCCATCATCAGTCACAGTGCTGGACATGCTCCTTTCCTGCCTCTTACCTGATAAAAGAGCACTCAGGAGCATCAGGAAGAGCTGCATCACTCAAGAAGCAACCCCCTGAAAGAAAGATGAAAGAGCAATCTCCAGGGACTCCCAGGCCTCTGCAGACGGCTGGATCTGTTCAAGGGAACACAGACACATGTGAGCTGGAGCCCTCTCTCTCTCTCCTCCTTGAAACAAACTTTGGAAAGCACTATCTCACTGAGAAAGTGCTTTGAACAATTTGCACATGGCAGTGCTACTCAGTATGCTGCTACCATTGCCACTGTCCTCATTCAAACCTCCTCACACCTCCCAGCTGTAACCATGGCCTCTTAATTGGCCTCCAGGCCTAAATGCACAATTAGCTACCTGTGACACCTCAGCCAGTGTCATAACTGAGTCCAAACTCCCTCATTTGCACAGTAAAAACAAAAACAAAACTCCATGTTTTTTGTCACCTCTAAATCCAATGAAAATTCCTTTGAATCCTTAGAAAATTCTTTTGTCACCTTCTCTCTGCATATGACTAATTCTTTGAAGTAGAAAACAGCAATTACCATCATGTCAACATTCTAGAAATGTTAGAATGTCAGAATTTTTTTTGTGTGTGTGTTATCAAACTGAGCAAAGGATTTTATTGGAAGAAATATAGCAGAAACACACGTTTGAAGTTCTTCTGAATGCTTCAAATTTTCTCATTTTTATGTTCTTGCAATTATTTGTATTGCCATGATGTTTTCTTTCTCACATCTTGTATTTATCTATAATTTTCAGATACTAACAATGAATCTTCTTTATTCAACCTCTCAACAAATTGAACATTAAGAACACATTCTTTCAATATATAAATCTTGCCTTCTTCTGTTCTGAAGGCAGACCCAAGCACTCCTCTCCCTGTGGAGTATAATGGACATAAAACACTCCATCTTCTCACTTCAGGCACTTTCCTTGTCTCCCATATCTAAAATACTTACCTCTATCTCCCACCTAAAGTTCCACCTTGTATAGGAGCCTTTTCCCAATTTCCCTTGCCATCTCTCTGATGATTACCCCCAATTTTCTATCTTCTTTGGACATAGTTATGCATGTTTCTTCTTCTTTTAGACTGTGACCTTCATGAGGACAAGGCCTAAATTTATTTTTTGTTTCAGGAGGTCTGTTTTTTTAGGATTTGGGGTTTAATTTTTGGTTTTCTTTTGCTTTTCTTTCTATCTTCAACACTCAAGCACAGTGTTTGGTATTTAGTAGACACCTAATAAATGCATTTTTATTGGTTCTGATGTGGATTGAGGTCCCTTTAAGATTCCTTTCTGATTTCCAACCCCCTCCCCCCACCCATGGCTAAAGAAGCAAGCACCTTTGATTCACAAATCCTGGTCAAAAGCACCCTTTTGAATTCCAAAGATATCTGAGCTTTCCCAGCCCCCATCAGATCTGAGCTAACTTGGGCTTTCCCTGCCCCCCACTATCTGCTCAGGTTTCCTCAACCCCCACAAACAGCTTCCTCCTTATCTAAAAACCCATTGAATACTGTTCAATTCTAACCCTCCAGGAGACTGGAACTCCACCCACCTTCAAGATCACCAAGAGTCTCCATTATAAAAAGGAGAATCCTGGAGCCCACTCTCTGTAGGTATCCTTCTAACCAAACATGGTATCCTTCTAACCAGGTAAGGGTTCCTGTCCACCCGGCGCCAGCTCTGGCCGTGGCATCTTTCTACTTTTACCCTTACTTCCAAACCCCTTCAATAAACCTTTTTTATCAATCTAGGTTTTTGGGCCTATAAATTCCTTTACAGGGGACTCTGCACCGTCACTAGACTGCATTTAACTATGTATCCTTGTAAGAACCAAAAGGGGTTACCCCTTATCTAATTCTCATCAGTTCCATAGGAGATTAATAGAATTACAGGTTTTGAGCTTGCAGGTACCCTAAGAGTCATAGAGTTGAGCCTCTTCTTTTGACAGAGAAGGAAACAGATTCTGGCACATAAAAGTGACTTACTCAGGTCTTCCTGACACCAAGTCTGATGCTACAACATCACAACTTCCTATGCTGCCTCTCAATTGCCTCCTGTCACTTTAACCTGTATGTTTCTTCACACCCATTCCCATCACCTCTAGCAGGTTTGAAGGGAAACAAGAGAGCTCCTGCAGCTTCCTGGCTTTACTCTGCCATTTGGCTCCATTTCTAGAACTCATTACTAATTGTTAAAAAAGTGTTCAATGACTTGCCACAAAAATAAAGTCAGATTTAAATAATTGGAAAGACATTGAGTGCTCTTGGATAGGACAAGCAAATATAATTAAGATGACAGTACTCCCTAAACTAATCTATTTATTTAGTGCTATACCAATCAGACTTCCAAGAAACTATTTAAATAACCTAGAAAAATAACAACAGAATTCATATGGAACAACAAAAAGTCGAGAATTTCAAGGGAAGTAATGAAAAAAAATCAAATGAAGGTGGCCTAGCTGTACCTGATCTAGAACTCTATTATAAAGCAACAGTCACCAAAACCATTTGGTATTGGCTAAGAAATAGACTAGTTGATCAGTGGAATATTTTAGGTTCACAGGGCAGGATAGTAAATAAAAATAGTAATCTAGTGTTTGACAAACCCAAAGATCCCAATTTTGGGGATAAGAATTCATTATTTGATAAAAACTGCTGGGAAAACTGGAATTTAGTATGGCAGAAACTAGGCATGGACCCACATTTAACATCACATACTAAGATAAGATCAAAATGGGTCCAAGATTTAGGCATAAAGAACGAGATCATAAATAAATTAGAGGAACATAGGATAGTTTACCTCTAGGACTTGTGAAGGAGGAAGGAATGTGTTTCCAAAGGAGAACTAGAGACCATTATTGATCACAAAATAGAAAATTTTGATTACATCAAATTAAAAAGTTTTTGCACAAACAAAACTAATGCAAGCAAGATTAGAAGGGAAGTAACAAATTGGGAAAACATTTTTACAGTTAAAGGTTCTGATAAAGGCCTCATCTCCAAAATATACAGAGAATTGACTTTAATTTATAAGAAATCAAGCCATTCTCCAATTGATAAATGGTCAAAGGATATTTTCAGATGATGAAATTAAAACTATTTCCACTCATATTAAAGAGTGTTCCAAATCACTATTGATCAGAGAAATGCAAATTAAGACAACTCTGAGATCTCATTACACTCCTGTCAGATTGGCTAAGATGACAGGAACAAATAATGATGAATGTTGGAAAACTGGGACACTAATGCATTGTTGGTGGGAGTTGTGAAAGAATCCAACCATTCTGGAGAGCAATCTGGAATTATGCCCAAAAAGTTATCAAAATGTGCATACCCTTTGACCTAGCAGTGCTACTACTGGGCTTATATCCCAAGGAAATACTAAAGAAGGGAAAGGGACCTGTATGTGCCAAAATGTTTGTGGCAGCCCTTTTCATAGTGGCTAGAAACTGGAAAATGAATGGATGTTCATCAACTGGAGAATGGTTGGGTAAATTATGGTGTATGAATGTTATGGAATATTATTGTTCTGTAAGAAATGACTAACAGGAGGAATACAGAGAGGCTTGGAGAGACTTACATCAACTGATGCTGAGTGAAATGAGCAGAACTAGGGGATCATTATACACTTCAACAATGATACTGTATGAGGATGTATTCTGATGGAAGTGGAAATCTTCAACATAGAGAAGAGCTAATCCAATTCCAATTGATCAATGATGGACAGAATCAGCTGCACCCAGAAAAGGAACACTGGGAAATGTACAACTGTGAGCATTTTTTTTTGTTTTGTTTTTCTTCCCAGGTTATTTTTACCTTCCGAATACAATTCTTCCTTTGCAACAACAACAAAATTCGGTTCTGCACATATATATTGTACCTAGGATATATTATAAGATATTTAATATGTATGGGAATGCCTGCCATCTAGGGGAAGGGGTGGAGGGAAGGAGGGGAAAAATTCAGAACAGAAGGGAGTACAAGGGATAATGTTGTAAAAAAAAAAATTACTTCTGCATATGTACTGTCAAAAAATGTTATAATTATAAAATTAATAAAAAAACATTTTAAAAAGTGTGCAATGGTCCTTGAAGCTTCATGAAGCTTCTTCTCTAAAGTGTTCTGGAACAAAAGGAAAGATTTGATGGAGGGACTTTTGTCAGTCATTGGGAGATCTTCCCCATTCACATTGATGAGGGTGGGGTCTTGAGAGGTGTAATGTGTCAGGGATAGGTGTGAGGTCCTTGTCTCCAAAGCTCCGGCGGGTTGTAGTGAAGGAAATTCACTTACTAAAAGGCTGTGATAAAAGGCTTTTATTGTTAGAAAGACACCAAGATAGCGCTCTTGGCGGACACATCATTCTCAAGAGAGAAGCGATTTTGCAAAGAGACATTTTCTGAAGGCCTACTTTATACAGAAATAGAACAATAGAACAGAATAGGCAAGACCATTTAAGTTTGTATCTGAAAAGGTACATTCTCTGGATATTCTTTTTCCTAGTTCCAGAGGGTGTGGGACCGTTTAGGTTTGTATATGAAGAGAGTCGTTCTCTGGAAGTTCTTCCTGGTTCCGGAGAAGTTTGTATAACTTTTTGTTGGTAATTTTACATAACTTTACAGGGCTGTCTGGTTTCGCTCTCATCACCATCACATCTTGCCTAGACTGTTATAACTTTTTAATTGGTTTCCCTGCCCAAAGTATCTTTTTATCTGATTTTCTCCATACAACTGCCAAACCTTTTTTTATAGTTGTTGAAAGTTTTGGTTTCTTCCTTTAAAAAAAAACAAAAAAAACTACTTATCTTTTCAAAATAGTATTTTTATAAACACATGGTATAAACACAAGATAGTTTTCAGTATTCACCTTTGCAAAATCTTGTGTTCCAAATTTTTCTCCCTTCCCCCTACCCAGATAACAAGCAATCTGATATAGGTTAAACATGTGCAATTCTCTTAAATATATTTCCATATTCATCATGCTGTGCAAGAAAAATCAGATCAAAAGAGAAAAAACACAAGAAAAAAAAAAGAGCAAACAACAGGTGAAAAAATACTATGCTCTGACCCACACTCATAGTGCTTTCTCTGGAGGTGATTGAATGGCACTTTCTATTGGAATTGTCTTGAATCACCTCATTGTTGAAAAAAATCTAAGCTCATGGATGTCCTTTCTCCCCTTTTATAATCTCTTTGGGACACAGATCCAGTAGAGATATTGCTGGATCAGTTTACAACTCCACCAAAAATGCATTAGTTAGAAATTAGTTTTCTCACATGTCCTCCAGCATTTATCATTATCTTTTCCTGTCATCTTAGCCAATTTACTTTTTTCCAATCAACAGTGATTTAGAACATTTTTCATATGATAGAAATGGTTTTAATTTCTTCATTTGAAAATTGTTCAAATCCTTTTATCATTTATCAATTGGGGAATGGTTTTCAACTAACTTGAGACAGATTGGACCATATTATGCCACTGGTCAAAAATCTTTTTTCAATAGTTTCCTATTGCCTTTAGACTACCAGTGCATTAAGGGCCATCTCCAGTCATCTTAGTCCATATTTTGCCATTGGACCCAGAGGGCACTGGAAGAGAAAGTGAAGCAGATGACCTTGCACAACCAACCCTCCCTCACTTCAATTCAATTCACTGACATGTCATCTTTAGCATAGTCATCTTTAAGGAGGATAAACTACAACAACAATATTGCCAGGATAATATACAGGCTCCTTAAACCAAATGAGAAAATCTGTAGAGCCTTTACCATAATGCATAGCACATAAGTGCTCTTTTCTTTCTTTTCCCTTTCTCCATGTCTCCATAAGTCTGACATCTAAAGCCTCCCACAAATATAGCTTCCTCTTACTTTGCAGACTTATTTCACATTACTCCCCACTTTATGCATTCTATCTTCCAGCTAAATTGTCTCCCAAACTGGACATTTCATCTTCTAATTCCATGACTTTTTGTCACACAGGCTGTCTTCTCATCCCTTGAATGCAATCTTTGCTACTCTTCTAAATCTATGGTCGTTCAGGGTTTAGTTTAGGTATCATCTCCAAAGGGAAAGTTTTTTTCAATCATCTTTATCCTCCCCCTTCAATTATCTTGTTAATCAGTCAACAAGCACTATGTACCAGGAACTATGCCAAGTACTGGGGATAAAAAAGAGACAAAAAAATAGTTCCTGCCCTCGAGAAACTTAACAATCTTTTGGAATAGACAATACAAAAAAAGAAATTGAAAAATGAGGAAGGTAGGAGCAAAAAAAAAAAAAAGAAAAAAAAGAAAAAAGAAACTGAAGAATGAGGAAGGTAGGAGCAAACAAAAAGAAGTTGAAAAATGAGGAAGAAAGGAGTAAATGGTGGAGAGAAGGTATATGTATAGCTCAGGGGCATGATAAATAAGTTCAAGTAAGTATTGATGAATTGAACATGAAAAAATGGCTAACCTGGTGCCCTCCTCAAAAGGAGGTTTGAAAAAAACTCAGTACAAACTCAGAAAAACATCCAATCAGAGAGAAGGAAAGTTAGCATGGGCTGGTGACAAAGTGTGAGTTTGAAGGATCTTATTTACATATTATGTAGAAGGAAAGTTCCTTAAGGGCAGGGATTGGTTTTTGTATTTCATTTTTGAATGCTTAATGCCTAATGCCTTATACTTTGGGACTTTGGTATATATCCATGTGAAAAATATGCCTTCAATTTCATTGTTATTTTACAGGTGCTATTTGCCTTTTTTATGTAAAGATTAAAATGAATTTTAATGGTTAAATATTAATGAGCAAGGTCTGTGCTTTTAAATTAGAATGTAATTTTTTTTTCTCTTTGTATAGTTTTCACACTTGAGTTGGTTTCTAAAAAAACAGTCTATTATTTAATCAAAAGTTCTTTGGTCTCTTGTTTCTATAAAGTAATTTTAATATGAAAGTAAAAATCTATGGATAGTACAGGGGGAAGCACCAACTGTGTGCAAATCCTACCCATGATAATTATATAACATAAGACAAGTCCTTAACCTTCCCGGGCTTTATTTTTCTTCCTCAGGACTTAACAGACCAATGGGATTGCAGGACTTTAAAAGGATATTAGGATTTTAAGACTAGAAGTAACTTACCTGAATTCTTTATTCAGTGGTAAAGCCAGGATTCAACCTCAGGTGTTTTGATTTCAAAATCCAGGGCTTTCCATTATAGCACAAAACCTTAAGCCTTGACAACTTTGTGACAACCTATCTACCTATCTAAATACATTTCCCCTTCCCCCTCAGGATTGTTGTGGTTGCCTAGTCATTTCAGTCATATCCAGTTCTTTTCAACCATATTTGGGCTTTTCTTGGCAAAAATACTGGAGTGATTGTCCATTTCTTCTCTGGTTCATTTTATAGATGAGGAAACTGAGACAAATGGGGTTAAATGATTTGCCCACAGTCACACAGATAATAAGTATCTGAGGCTAGATTAATTTTTGAATTTTCAAAAAGAAATATTAATCTTCCATGAGATGAAAAATGAAAATACACAGTAGTAGCGACCCTACAATAAATAGAGAAGTTCTATCCTATGGTTTGTAATATAGGAAAACGGCTCTTGAAATTGAAATGTACTTCCTTTTAGCCCAAGAATAAGGAGCCAGATGTTTTGGGAAAGAGGACCAAGAAACTCCCACTCTTTTCCTCCTCTATCTCTGTCTCTCTGCCTACCTGTGACTTTCCTTTCTTCTTTCACTTTCCCTGTTTTTCCCTTTTCTCTCCTCTCTTCTGTCCTTGCCTCTGTCTTCTTTTTCTTCTGTTTCTTCCTTCCTCCTTCCTCCTCCCTTTTTCCTTCCTTCCTTTTCTTTTTTTTTGGGGGGGGGCTCAAAACAATAGGGCCCACCTTTAAAAAGCTAACCATATGCTAGCTGCAACTAGCTGTGTTATGTTGCAGGCAACCCGTCCCCAGGCAAGTTGCTGTGCCACATTGTTAAAGTATCATCTTTTATTTGATCATGTATACCAACAAATTAACTCAGTAGTTCAAACCATCATTCTGTTCCGTCTACTTCCCTCCCATCTTTCCCAGTAGGTATTAAAAACAATCCTATTATTAGGAGGAGAGCAGATCCAATGGTACAGAACTCAAACATTGTCCAAAATGTTTACCACCTACTGTAGTTCCCATTTTACAGATTAAAAAATGGAGCAATCTCTAGTACTTATTGCTCAAACTTCCCTCGTAAGCTCAGAGGAGAAAAAATTATCAGCAGTTAGGCTTTTCACTAGCTGCCCATCCCGAGTACAATCCTCTGTAGAGCAAAGACAGAAGGGGGAGGTGTAAATGAGCCAAATGACCCCCTCAATCTCCAAAAAGGAAATAAGAACAAGGGAATGAACAATGTGATTCCCAGGATTTCTATTCTGAAGTTTGCTTAGTGCTCGAGGAGTCAGATGGTATACGTAGGATGTAGGATTTGAGGATCAAAAGGTAGGTTTCCTTGAATTTTTTTATTTTGCAAGCATATACAATGGGATTCATCATGGAGTTGGCATGCGACAGCAGAATGCCCAAGCAGAGCAAATTTTGGTTTATGATAACCTTGGGGAAGAAATAAGAAACACAGTTCATGATGGACAGAGGCAGCCATGAAAAGGCAAACAAGAGGAGGATGAGAAGCAGGGACTTGGCTGTCTTGGATTCCCTCCCATAGAATGCACCAGCCTCTCTCGAGCCAGAGAAGCTCTGTCTGAGCTTGTTCCGGATGACATAGAAAATGTCGACATAGATGGCACACATGATGACCAGCGGGATGAGAATCCAGGTGAAAAAGCTGAAATAAACCATGTAGTCCATCCTCATAACTGAGTGGAAGCGGCACACAAGGGAGCTGGCATTCCCAGAGCTCCCTGGGCTCAGTCTCTCATTCCAGCCAAACATGGGGACCAGCCCGACCAGGACAGACACCAGCCAACAGAATCCCAGGGCTATCCATATTCTTCTCTGAGTGATCACTCTTTTATATCTGTTGGGAGGGGAAAGAACTGATGGTTTTAAGGTAGAAAATTCAAAGAGAATAGAAAGCAGAAAGATAAGGGGGGGGACGGGGGACGGGGACTGAATATTCTATCCTCAGAACTTCAAGATCAGCTTGCTATTCCATGCTTAAACAATATAGATATACTATAGTCTAGATGGCGCTCAACAACAGGTTGATATTCTGTTGTTTCCATGCTTGAACAGCATAGATATAATAGCAGGAGGAACAGAGTAGGTTGGAACAAAAATTTCCAAATCTTCTTTGAAGATATTTCCTTAAGGCAAGAGTCACATTTTGGATGGATAGAGAACTGGCCCAATGGCTTCACAAGAACATTTGCAGTATAGGTGTTGCAAAAAGAACATTGGCTCTATAGCCAGAAGGCTGGACTTGAGGTCTGCCTCTGAAAGTTCATAACATGTGTAATTTTAGGAAAACTACCATCACTTGTGAGTACCTCTGTATCCTTATCTGTAATAGGAGGAGGTTGGACTTATTCTTTAAATCTTATAGCTCCATTCCAAGAAATTTCCAAAATTCATAAAGATATTTTTCCTAAGAACTCCTCCTTCTGCTGTGTTTGGTGAAAGGATTGAGTTTCTAGTCAGGGAGAAGACTGACAGGAACAATACAATAGTTATTTTGGCAGTGGGGCTTTCCACTCCCACTTCTCATCTTCAGTAAGAAAGAGGGATGTAGAAAACAAGACTGTGTCTTTTGGGAAATTAGTCAAACATGCTGTGGAACACAATTGCAATGGAATATTACTGTGCCATGAGAAAAGATAAATCTGGTGGGGAATTTGGAAAATGTCAAAAAACAGAGAAACTGATGCCAAGTAAAGCAAACAAAACCAAGAAAACATAAATAATGACTGCAACAATGTAAATGGAAACACCAATAAAAGGCAACCAACTAGTATATGAGTATAATGGCCAAGCTTGGCCCAAGGAAATAGGTAAGAAAATACACTATTCTCATTTGTCAAATGGGGAACAACTCTGAGTGTCATATTATGCAAGACACAATCTACATCTTATCTAGTTATTTCTAGGTAAACCTTGCTGGAAAAGAGAAAAAGAGTACATTCAGAAATAATTGTAACATAAAAATAAATCAATTATGCTTCAAAAACAAACCAAGAGATGGAACCCAAATGATCTATTGAGGAAGTTTGACTTTTTCTCTGGATTTTTCCACTGTTGTTCTTACAACTTAAGATCTAAACCACTTGACAGAAGGAAAGAGTCTTGGTTTAAGGGACACACTTTCAAAGCAAAAAATAAAACTTTCTTGTGAGACCACTTAGCTAGGTGGGGAATGAAATGGAGGAAAGTTGCATTTTTATGGCAGGAGGCCAATTAGCATCACATTCGGTCTCCTTACCTTTTTGTTCCTTTCATATTGGCCTGAGCGAATAGTGTGGCCACTTAAAAATTCTAGAACATTTCTTATGAATTTGACACTTTTGAGTAGAAGATACACTGGCTGGGGAGCCAATCAATTTGTGAGAACAGAGCTGAGACAAAAGAACACCACTCTGCCCTTGAAGTAGGTATAGGGAATAGTATGAACAGACAGACAACAAAGTGCAGGACTGAGAATGGGGATGGGGGACAGGGAGACGTTTAAAAAGTTTATTTATGCTTAAGCAACAAAACTAGACATTTGGAGAAAGTTCTAGTTCTCCCTCCCCTCATCTCATCTTCAATGTCACTCGGAAACTCTTTAGATTTGGAGCCATCTGGTCCCACCCTCTCATTTTATAAAGCAACTGTGACTTACAAAGTTTAAGTGACTTGACCAAAGTCATAGGCTCTGACTCTAAAGTCATCCCATTTTTACACATTACATGCACTAACCACTGTACCACATTTTCTATACAGAACCAGAGTGGAGCTTTGCAAGATGCCATCCTGATGCCCCATAGCAACCTCTCCCTCCCAAATCCCCATTCTCTTCCCCAACTCCACAACACAGGCAGGTGAACAGTACCTGATCGTGAGCTTGACTCTCAGGTAGCGGTCCACAGCAATGGCCAGCAAGGACATGATGGAGGCATGGGTAAAAACTAACAGCAGACAGGACATAAGAAGGCAGCTATAGAAGTGAATGATGATGCCCAAGCTAATCACAATGGAAAGAGGCATGACCAGCACACCCACCGCAATGTCAGCCAAGGCCAGAGACACAATGAAATAGAAAGTGGTATTCTGCAGGCTTGGGTTCAACTTGACCACCCAGATGACAAGCACATTGCCTACAATGGCACAAAGTCCAATGATAATCTCTACAACGATATATACTATACTCCCAGATGTCAGAGTAATCGTGTCATTTCCAAGCATTTTTTCCATTTGGGAGATGAATAAGTAACCACTTGGAAGTGGTAAAACAGTCACTAAGATATCAATTCTGTTAAAAGACTTCCCCAGAAATCCAAGGTCAGCAATTGTCAAGATTCATAATTCACCCATTTCTTTTCCTTGCCGGTGGAGAGAACTCTTGCAGACACTTTGATCTTTACAGAGTATCCACTGAAGAGCAAAGCCATATATCCTTCTCTAGGGTATCCTGGAAGTCTTGATGGAAGGTTCTTTGTGGACTGGGATCTTCAGAGCGTGATTCTGCAAAGCTATTGCTGCTGTTTACCCAAACTGACAGTCTCAGACCCTTCGTTTACTAATACCCTTAGATTTTTCTCCAAGCTCCATCAAGATAAGCTCCACTCTTTAGTGGCATTTCAGGAAGTGAGATAATCAAGAGGAAGTATTGGGCCAAGAAGGATCTCAGTCTGAAGACCAAAGGGGAGGAGGGAAGATTTTGGGAAAGGAAAGAAGCTGAGCTTGATGTAGAGATTGTTGTGTATTTAAAACCCCACCAGGGATTTAAGGGAAGGGTAAAACAGGCATGAATCTAATTTGGGGAAGAAGGGGCAAACATGTGATTATCAAATAGAATTCGTGGCTTTTTGCTAACTTTGCAAGAGAATTTCTGGTCAAGAAACATGGTCAAAATGCCTACTATGTTTAGAGTCCTGTTCCAGGACGCTGGGAATTGAATTGAATGAGACAGTATTCCTGTCTTCAAAGAGTCTGAAACATAATAAATGCATAAGAATCCTAAAAGAGTTTATACTCTAATAAAAAGCTAACAGATAAAAGAGTTGAAAAGCAAGATAGTGAAAAGGGTCCAGGTACTCAGGGAAATTATCAACTGGTTTTTGGATGGCTCAAACTGGATATTGACTCAACATGACAGGACTCATTATTTCCTATCCACTAATCCACCCCTTTCCCTAACTTCTATAATCAAGGTATCCTGGGTCAAGAATACCACCATTTTTGCAGTCACTAGTATTCCTAACCTTGGATTCATCCCTTATCCCACAATCCAATCAATTGCCAAGTCTTGTTGATTTTACATCCATAACACTGTTGACATTTCCCTCCTCTTCTCTACTCACACAGCCATTTCTCTATTTCAGACCTTCATCACCTCTCACAGAATGATTGCAACCATCTCCTCATTGGTCAAGCCTCTCCCTTGTCCAATCCATTTTCCATACATCTATCAAAGCACAGGCCTGAACCTATCCCTTTTCTGCTCAATAAATCCAATGGCTTTGTAGTATGTTTAGAATCAAATACAAACTTCTCTCAGTTTAGCATTTAAAGGCCTTTACAGCATAGCTCCACAACCTGCCTTTCCACCTTATAATACAATAATCCTCTTCACACACAACTGACATTTTTTGCTTTTAGTTACATGTAACACTCCATCTCCCATCTCCATGTTTTTTTTCTTCGATCTGTCCCTCATTCTAATTACAACCTCGTAAAATCTTCAAAGCTCACCTCAAAGTCTACCTCCTAAATGAAGTCTTTCTGGCCCTCTGCCTTCCTGCTGCCAAAATCTCTCCCTTTAAATTACCTTGTTTTTAATTAGTGTCTACTTCATACACATTTTATATATGCTTATACACGTATATATTGTCTCCAAAGGAGATTGTTTCAACTAGAGACTGGCTGTCTTTGTGTCTTTGTATCCCTAGGACCTAGTGCAGACACAGCAGACACAGAATATTTGTTGGTTGATTCCAGATTAAGAAACATCAACTTCACTTAGTAAACAATAGGAAGCCACTGAAAGAGTTTGTTGCCATGTACAATGATCTCCTGGTTCTGCTCACTTCACTTAGCATCAATTCATGTAAGTCTCTTCAGGCCTCTCTGAAATCATCCCACCTATTTTTTTCCTTAAAGAATAATATTCAGTAACATTCATATATCCTAACTCATTCAGCCATTCTCCAGCTGATGGGCATTGCCTCATTACCAGATCTAGGCATCAGGATTATGTCTGGGGGTAGTCATACATGAAAGATGGGGGAAAGAAGTAGGCAGGGAGAGTCATAGGAAAACACTATTAAGAGTCTGTGCAAGTGCCAATGAAAGGCACCTTTTTATTTGGTGGTGGTGATGGCTAAAGAATAGGCATCAGCTTTGAAATCAAGTCACCTTGGCTAAAATGCCAGCTGTGTGACATTAGCCAAGTCACTGGATCTCTGAAGCCTCAATTTCAGGTTATCCTAGAGCTAATTCCAACTCAAAAGTACCCATTATTAAATCTTTAATTAAAATCTTGATTTAATTATTTGATAAATTTATTTTTAAAAAATTAATTTTCTGAGAGTTTGGATGGGAGAAAGCTAGCTAAAGATAGATGGTAAGGTTAAATGAAGGGAGGGGTTGGTTATTTTTTTTTCTGGTTATACATGTACATTCTTTATATACATCTCCTTATGAATCATGTTGAAAGAGAAAAATCAGAACAAAAGGGAAAAACCAAGAGAGAAAAAAAAGGTAAGGAAAAAAAAGTGAAAGTAATGTGTTATTTACATTCAGTCTCCCTGAGTGAAGGTGTTTAATGAAATGGAAGAACTGGGCATATTTGAAGACATTAAATAAGATGTTTCTAGAAATGACAGTGATAATGGTTTCAAGGATACAAGTAGTGAAGCTGGTTTTAGCAAGAATAGTCACCTCTTCCTCTGAGATTGGAGCAAAAGAGAAAAGAATGGGGAAGATATGGGAGAGGTTATGGGACTGCATGATGCGTCAAGAAAAACAAAAATGAAAACTATTTTCTAAGCAAAGAAGTGAGGTTCCTAGTAGAGAAAGATAGTAGTGTAGGAGGTGGAAATTCCCATCTTAGGGAATTTAATAGTTAATTAGGTAAGAAATTCACAGAGCCATAACAATCTCAGTTGATTAAATAACTTACATTTATAGCGGATTAATTTATAGCTGATTATGGGCTTAGCAAGGCAAGAATGATGATAGGGTAGAACTGTACTGGTACCAAAGGAACAATTTTTTAAAATTAAAGGTTTTTATTTTTCAAAACATATGCATGGATAATTCATTTCAACATTAACCCTTTTAAAATCTTGTGTTCAATTCCCCTCCTTCCCCTACCCCACCCCCTAGATGGCACAAGAAAAATCAAACTGGAAAAAATTGAGAAACAAATAAAATGCAAGCAAACAACATCAGAAAAAGTGAATGCTAGTTGTGATCCACACTCAAGTTTCCACAGTCCTCTCTCTGGGTGTGGATGACTCTCTTCATCACAAGACCATAGGAACTGCTCTGAATCATCTCATTGTTGAAGACAGACACGTCCATCAGAATTGATCATATCATCTTATCTTTTTGTTGCCATGTACAATGATCTCCTGGTTCTGCTCACTTCACTTAGCATCAATTCATGTAAGTCTCTTCAGGCCTCTCTGAAATCATCCTGCTTGTTATTTTTTATAATACAATAGTATTCCATAATATTCATATACTATAACTCATTCAGCCATTCTCCAGCTGATGGGCATTGCCTCAGTTTCCAGTTTCTTGCCACTACAGAAAGGGCTGCCACAAACATTTTTGTGGGTCAAAGGGACAGTTATTGCTATAGTAACAATAGGTATCACACAAATTCAGAATATGAGAACTAAAAGACCTCAATAGCTATCCATTCCAACCTATACTTCAAAGGAGTCTTCATGATGATATACTTGAGAAGTCAATATTCAACTTCTGCTTGAAGATCTTCAGTGACAGAGAACTCACCATCCCCTGAAGCAGCATATTTCACTTTTGAACATCTTGAACATTGGGAATTTTTTTTCCTGACATCTAGTCTAAATTTGTGTCTTCACAAATTCCAACCACTACTCTTGGCTCTGCACTCTAAAGCCAAACAGAAACATGTCTAATCTTTTGCAGATGACAACCTTTCCATATTCCTAACACAGCTATTGCGTTCCTCCCTTCCCTGCCCCCATCTCTACTTTGTCTTCTCTGCTCCAGTCTTACATCCTCAATTTCATCAGCCAATTCTCCCATGCAAGGTCTCTAGGTCTTTCACTTTACTGGTTGTGTTCATCTGGACATTTAAGTTGATCAATGTTCTTAAACCCTGATATCCAGAACAGATGTGCTCTGACCAGGGCAGAATAAGGAGGATCCATCACTTATTTCTGGAAGCGATGATTCTCGTAATCAAGTCCACATTGCACCAGATGTTTTGGCTGCCATATCATCATCCTGTTGAGTTTGAAGTCACTAAAACCCCAAGATCCTCTTCTGATAAACTATTGCCTAACAATACTTCTATCAAGGTTGGCAATGTTGATTTTTTTAAACCCACGTGCAAAACTTGACTCTGTTAAATTACTTTTTAAGTCTAATATTCTAATCTGTTAAGATCTTTTTTGAATGATACCTGTATCGCTGGATGCATAAGCTAGACCTCTCAGCTTTCTTTGTGTCATCTGAAAATTTCATCTTAACACCCTCTCAAGCTATTGTCCCATTTCTTTCCTCTTCATAACCAAACTCCTAAAAAAAAAATCTGTCTACACACATTGCTTCTACTTCCTCTTCTCTCACTTTTTGCCCTCTTTCAATCAGATTTTTGTCCTCATCACTTAATTGAATTGCTTAAAATTACCAATAATCCTTACAACCAATCAGGTTACTGGTAAAAATGAACTCTTCTCATTCCTCTTCCTTGTTGATCATTGGACACTACTGACCATCTTCTCTTCCTGGATACTTGGTCATCCCCAGATGGCACTCCGTTTTTTTTTCTCCTACCTCTACAACTGTTTTTTTCTCAGTCCATTTTGCTGGATCATCGTCCATGTCCCTCACACACTCTTGTCTGGGCTCACTTCTCTCCTCTCTCCAATACTCTCTCTGTTGATGATCTTATTGATGTTTTCTATCTCTATGAAGATGAATCCCAGATCTACATATCCAGCCCCAGTATCTCTTTTGAACTCCCGTCCAGTATCATCAACTACAAATCTGGCCCCTGGATCCAGATGACCCTGGAGGGGAAAGTGAGGCAGGTAACCTCGCACCACCCTCCCTCAGTAAAATCCAATTCACTTGAATGTCATGTCATCACTCCCTGCAATCATGGTTTTCTTCCAGAATGAAGGACAAACATTACTTTTTCAACCAGATATACCATAAGCATCATAAATGCAGCATTTCCCAAACTAAATTCATTATACATCTCCCCTAATCCTCCCCTTTTCTAACTTCCTTATTTTAAGGAAGCTAAATAAGCATTTTTTTTTTAATAAACTTGTGTGCAATGAAGAGACATTGTGTGCAATGATTTGTTTTGTTTTGTTTTGCTTTCTAAGATTCCCAAGTGTCCTGGTCTTCAAGACTACATTTGTAGAGAGCAAAGAAATGGAGGGTCCACAGCCCCTGCTCTCAAGCTGCCGCCAGGATCTCAGGCCAAGGCTCCTTTGGCCACTGCTTTGAGGCATTCTCTTTCTAGGATATTGTATGTTGTTGCCGTTTGGTCGTGTCCAATTCTTCGGGACTCTATTGGGCAAAGATGCCAAGCTAGTTTTCTATTTCCTTCTCCAGCTCACTTTATACATGAGGAAACTGAGGCAAACAGGGTTAAGTGACTTGTCCAGGATCACACAGCTAGTATATGTCTGAGGTCATATTTGAACACAGGTCTCCTAACTCCAGGCCTGATGCTCTATCTGCTGTATCACTAGATTAATTCCAATTGTTAGCAGAAGGTCAGTTATTCATAAGTCTTTAGTGTGATTGTATTTAAACTTGATAGGAGAAGGACAGGGCAAGAAAAAGTGTGGGGACCTCTGATGTAAGTTGTTTTCTAGGTAGACTTAGGAAAGGGACATGAGAATTATAAAATCTTGAATTAGCAGGAAATTCTGTCCTGGGAAGGAAGGAGACCATTCATAAGCTGCCTTAGGGTTGATTTCAGGACTTTTCGTGCCTTGGGTCCTCTCTATCTAAACCAAGAGAGAGACTTATGAGGAATGCTTGATCTGCTTCCTAACCCCCCAAAAAGATGAAGAGGAAAGGAGGTCAGTATATAATCATAATAATGTAGCTGATATTTGCATATAATATAAATATAAAAACATTAAAGTGCTTTTATATACAGTGATTCAAATCTTTTAAGAACCCTTTGAGATAGGTACTATTTTTATTCCTACTTCATATAGGATGGTTGAGTTGTAGCAGAAAAGAAAAGAGCTCAAAAGTGGAAGGAAGTATAAGGAATTTGGCCCAACTCACAGTAGCATACCTCTTCTCCATGTCTCCCCCCCAAAAAAAACAACAAAACCTTGGGGCAGGGAGAGGGAAAGAAGCACCCAATCAGAGACATAGTTAGGCTCAGATGAGATCATGGATATAAAGAACTTTGTAAACCTTAATGAACTATATTAATACCTACTACTATTATCATTAGCCTGCAGTCACCAGGTTTTGGATGTAGTGATGATTTTATTCCCCCAGCCTTCTTACTACAATCCTGCTGAGTTCAAGCCAGGTTTATAGAGCACCTCGGAAGTGCTGGACAGGAAGGGGAATGTATACTCACACTTTAAGTTTAATCTTCCTTATTAGCACTTTCTTAAATCTAGATAATCAACAAAGTAATACATCAAGCCCTGTTGTACCACTGCCCATTTCTGAATACACGCCCCCCCCAAAAAAAAATTAAAAATAATTTAACAATGGATTCTTGAAGCTGGCTCCAGCACATCTTGCTAAGAGTAAACGATCTTGTTTGGGTGATGTCATCAGATCACTGACCCTGATCATCTCTATGAATATGATTGGCAGATCTTTTAAGAAGCTTCTCTCCTAAGCTCCAGTGGAATTATCAACTGCCTTTTTTGAACATCTTAGACTGAAGATCCCATTTGCCTCTCAAGGGTAGACACATCCAAAAACATAGCTCATCTTGCCCCCCACATCCTCCTAGCTTCCCAAATTTCCTGTTATTGCGAAAGAGACCATCCTCCTGCCAGTCAGTCACCCAGGCTCAAAAACTGCCCCATAAAGTTTGGAAATTAAAAGGGATCGCCATAGGGCTATTCTAATCATTGGCCACAAGATGGCATCGTGTTCCTTCTTCCACTCTAGTGCCCCAGGCCCTTTTTCCAAATCCTGATAAGCCAAAGAGAAAGTAAAAGAGATTTATGGAGTATTAAACTGAAACTCTCTAATATTAGCCAGCTAACTGGGGCTCGCTGCTGGGGATATAGATGGGAACGAGGAAGGAGAAGGGAGCAAAGCTGCCCCCAAATGGGGCATTGAAAAATAAAGAGGTGATTCTTATACAAGTATTGTGTGGACCCGGTGGTCTCTGAGGTTTTAGCCTTGTGTCCAACTCCGGGTTTTCTAACGATTCTGTGAATCTGTGACTTCTCACCCATATAAGATAGTGGCTTTCAAGTTTTCCTACATTATCACGTGGCTGTCCATTCCCTGATGCTCCAAGACCATTTTTTTGAATTGTATCCCGAACAACAAGAGGAACTCTACCTGCCACTCCCAAATTCCACGAAGCTGGACACTGGTTTACAAAAATGTGTTAAGTCACATGCACTCAGTTAAACATTACTCAGTTTAGCAGGAGGTCATATACAGATCTGACTTTTCCAAAGTAGTTTTGTAAGTTCAAAGCTTCTTAAACCATGGTTTGCAATCCCTTGTGGGGTCATGCTACTGAATGTGGAGGATCATGAATTTATGATTTGTTATCAGTAAGTGTGTGATTTGTATCCCTATTTAATCACACCAAAATTGCGAGGGCAAAAAGAGGTTGAGAGTGGAAAAAGTTTGAGGCCCTAGCTTTAAGTCAGTATTCCCCTTGCTCATTTAGGTGGAAAAGCCTTTTATGGACAGACTCAGATACATTTCTTATTCTCAAGTCAGAACTGTTCTTGCAGTCACTCAAACCCTGTCTGACTCAGGCCTTTCTTCCCTGCTACACAACTTCCTTCATTTCTTCCTTCTTTCAACAAAATAGCCCCCAGTCAACTTCCCTGAGCTGCCTTTTTCTCTGAAGCTGCCCTATTTTTTGGAACTTATTGTTCCTCTTAAAAAAAAAAAAAAAAAAAGAGCAAAAAAAAAAAAATTGAATAAGGCTCTTTTACATGCGTCCGATAAATGACTGTTTTTGTAACTTTGCTCAAAATGATTGATCTCTTTGAAGCATGACTACAATGGGAAAAGAAGTAGATTTGGGATACGGAAAATTGGGCTCTAATCTTGCTTCTATTGCTTTACTACCTATGAAACACTGGGCAAGTCTGCCTCCGTGACTCAGTTTCCTCATCTGTAAAAATGAGGGGATTCAGTTAAGATGGCCTCTAAAGTCCTCTAAAAAAAGTCTTAAGTCTATGGTCTTAACTAAGAACACTCTTTTCTGCCTCAGCCTTTTCAAAGTTTACTCATCTAATCCATGGCCCCCTACATTCATGGTCCTTTCTGTGATATCTCTTTCCTCCTTGGAGGTCAAATAACATTTTATGTTCTCATATGCTTTTCAGTATATTATTCTGCATTAAAAAAAAAATATATATATATATATATTTTTTTCTTCTTCTTTTAATGTGCTAGACTGAACTCCAGGAGAGCAGGATCTCTTTTATTTAAACTTTACATCTCCCCAGTTCATAACCCAGCCATCTGTGCATAGTAGATGGTTTGTTTGATACTTCCTGAATTTACCACTTAAATGCTCCAAGGGCTACCTACCATCCAAAGCTGCTCATCTTATCCTAGATTCCCACACACTCAGAGCTCACTCTCTCCCCCTCCCAGTCATGATTTTTAAATATTCACATCTATAAAAGAAGTATATTTAGATTGTCCTGACCCCAAACTGACTGGGGTTAAACTTACACATGTGATTCAGGAGGAATAACATCTGGAAAGCTCAGTCTGAGCACAGGGAAATCTGATGGTAAATAAGTTCTGGGACAAACACTGAAATAAGACCTTTAGGGAATAGTTTTTAAGGAAACACTTGAAATATCAATATCCGAGGACAACTTTTCATTATATTCTTAGCCATGGTCCCAAGTACATGTAATGATATTATTCCCAGATCTAACTTCTCCGAATGCTTATTTCAAGGATAGTTCTTCATTGCCTACTGAATGGAATCCAACACGTATCCTTAGCCTCCCATTCAAGACCCTTTCCAATCTGGCTCTAATTTATTTTCCCAATTTTTTCTAGCATTTCGTCTCTTCTGGTGTTTTGGAAAGCACTCCCCCATAATCTAATCTGCCTCTTGCTCCCTTTGACAAAGTCAGATCTGGCCTTTACCACCAGGCCATCAGAATGTACGGTGTACAAATAATGTGAACAGCATGTTCATTTTATAATTAGTTACATTTCTGTTTGACATGTTTGACAGCCCTCCCAATCTTTTAATAGCTAGAATCTGCTGAGCTTAATACCCACTTAAACCCAATAATTGGTTAAAATAGGAAGTAACCAATGTCCTTCGTCTCCCCTTTGGCCTTATTCCACAGATAAGGCCCCCAGACCTGGCCCTGCCCATTTGACCTACTAGATAGAAATCACTGACTCCAGCTGCAAGGACTGTGTCCCCCCCTCCCCCCAAGGGGGACTTGGGGGATGGGAAGAAGGTTGTATTTCTCTTAAATGATTTTTACATTACAAATTACAATTCCCTAGAATGTAAACTGTTAGCGCTACTGTCTATCTACCCAGGTTACTTATACCTTCGGAATCCAATACTTAATGTGCAACAAGAAAATGGGATTTACACACATATATTGTATCTAGGTTATATTGTAACACATGTAAAATGTATGGGATTGCCTGTCATCAAGGGGAGGAAGTAGAGTGAGGGAGGGGATAATCTGGAAAAATGAATACAAGGGATAATGTTATTAAAAAAATTATTCATGCATAGATACTGTCAAAAATTTATAATTATAAAAATTAATTAAAAAAAAAGATAAATTACAATTCCCAACACTCATTCCTTACCAAGCTACGCTCCAGATTTTTTCTACTCCTGCTCCAGGTACCACTTCATCCTGGAAGCTTCTCCAGCCCTATTGGAAGTACCCTTGGTGCTTACTGCCCCTCCTTCTGATTGGATGACTCCTCTAAGAATCTTCGTTTCAGGAAGACAACCAGGAGAGCCCTGTCTCGTCATCCTCTGGACTGCAATCTGGACTTTCTTTGCCTACTTACTGGATGTTTTCACAAGTCTCTCTCCTTCTACCCTCCAGCTTTTCTAGGTTGTCTTTCACTATTAGAATGTAAGCTCTTTGAAGGCAGGAACTACCCTTCTTTCTGTTTGTATCTGCATTCTCAGCTAAGCTTAGGATCAAGTACATAGTAAGCACTCAATGACTTTTTGTTGACTGGACCGGAAACTTGTAAATTGTGGTTCTAAGTGCAGATGCCACCTGCTCCATGAGGAGCTTCTCGATTCCCTTCAGCCAGACAAACTTAGAGGCCCTTCGTGATTTGCGATAGAGCTGGGCAGTAACAGAATTAGGAAGGTCGGAGCTCAGACACTAGTAGCTGTAGGACTCTGGGCAAGTCAGGATGGTCCGTGGAGTCACCAAGAATCAGACGCAACTAAACAACCTAAATTCAACTTCCTTGTATTTCCCAAAGACCTTTATCCTTCCTTATATCCCTATAAGCATGCACTTATAATTGGTGTTTGTACTTTTGTATTTGTCTTATATCCCTCACTAGCTTTTAAGCTCTTGAAAGGCAGGAATTGTGAGTTGTGGAACTTTCCACATCTAAAAAATGGCTACAGTCTTCATCCTTCCCAACAGTGGTCAATGGCTTCCAGGTGTCCAAGGGTCTATCATCTTGAGGTTTATAAGGTAGGGTTTCACTTCCTGCTCAATAAATTTCTCTTAATTACTTCTTGTTTTATTTTCACATCATGACAGACAAAGGTTAATGCAAAGATACGAGTGCTCAACTTGGCACATGGTCAGTGCCTATTGATTGACTGACCAATCTTCTGGAGCTCTTTGGAGGAGAGCACTTAGAGCTTTGTCTCTAGAAACACAAGCCTGAGCGCAGTCTCTGCATGATTCAGCTTTGCATCCTCCAGGTATTCAGCACAGAGACTTCCACACAGTGGATGCACAAGTGGTCGCTGAGCAAGCATTTCGCCCGGCTAGATGAGGCTTCAGGCCCAGGCAGTTCCTGAGTTCTTAGGAAGCCCCTTTGGCCAGCTTTCCCATGTGCCTGTGGCTGTTCAACAAGATGGACTAGTTTCCACTTGAAGGCCCGAGGCAAGGCTTCCTGGGTGTGGAAGGGGCAGCCCTCGCCAGATCTGGACGGGCTACCCACTGGGCAGGTTCTAGCTTAATGGTCAGCCTCTCAAAGGAGAGGACCCGCTCCCACTGCTGGCTTTAGAAAATGAAAGTGTCCAGAGGCCTTTGTGGAAAGTCAGTCATCTCTTCCTCTCCCTGCCCTGCCTTTGGCAGGAAGAGAGCGCTTCCCTTGCTTCTGAGTGACATGCCAAGGAAACACAGGCGGGGCCCCTGGGTGGACACTCCAGAGAGGCCAGTGGCTGGCGCCTCAGTGAGGGGGGCGGTGGACAAAGGGACATTCAGAGCCATAATTCCCCTCCCAGATGTTAACTCTTCCGTGCAATTGGCATCCATTGTCGCCAGTCCCTTTGTTTTCAATACTGTGGGAGTCCTAGAAGGAAAAATCTCACTGAGGATAATTAAAGACCAGGCTGCTAGAAGGAATTATCAGTGTTCCCAGGTCCTTCCTGTTCTCTTAGGGGCTCACACAGGGCACCCTGCATCTCCCTCCAGGACTCAGCCACCTCTGGGCTACAGCATGGGGTAGGGGATAGGCTGTGAGGAATAGGCAGCAAACTCCTGAAAAAGTGACAAACCTCAGCCTGCTCAGCGGTCTCCTTCCTCAGCTCCAGGTACTCATTCTCTGAAACCACAGGGTCATCCTTGACTCCTCATTCTCCCTCACCCCTTAAATGCAACTCAGTTGCCAAGTATTGTCAATTCTTCCTCTACTACTTATAACCTCTCTCTTCCCTCACCCAGTCTCTGCGCCAGTTTAGGTCTTCATCACTTCTTGCCTCGACTAAATCCGTAGCTTCCTGCTCCATCTCCCTGCCTCAAGTGTCTCTCCTGTCCAGTCCACCCTCCACACAACTGCCAAAGTGATCTTCCTAAACTCTCATCTGATGTTGTCGCTCTCTTATTCAATTAACTCCAGACCCTGCCTGTTAATTATCTCTAGGGTCAAATGCCACTTATTAGCACTTCACTATACGCTATTTCCCTTCACATACTCTAGGATGCAGGCAAACTGGATTTCCCCCCTAGATTCTTTTAGAGATTCTTCATAATATAACTCCCCCTTTTATTTCTTCTCCCATGCCTGAAAAGAATTCTCGACTCTACCTCTAAGAAGTCCATCAAGGCTCAGCCCAACTTTCTGACCAGAGGTCCTTCCTGAGGCCGCCTCCCTCCAGCTTCCTTCCCAAAATGACCTCATCTTTGTTTATGTTCTGTATGTCACTATAACCATATATCTTATTGGCCCCACAGAACAGCCATGTCCTTGAACAGAGGGACTGTTTGACCATTGTCCCATTGTCCTATAAGTGCCTGGTCCAGACGAAGTGCTTAACAAATATTTGTTAATTGATTGCTTCATTCATTCCACTATTGGCTGTTCTCCCCCATTTTAGGAAAAAAAATGCACAGACAGGATTATTCCAAATCCGTGGGTCACAAGCAGAAAGGACATGGATGTGGGTTTGTGGCCCACCTATCCTTCTCCAAGTCAGACATTCCATGTGCTCCCGAGTCTCACTAAAAATGATCTTGCCCCATGGCCCAAAAAATGCACCTCTTGTTACTTTGGGGTAGGCCGAGAAGGGAGCTGGTGCAAGTTCATTTGCCGTGATTGGAGTCAGGGCTATGGGAACGTTACATCACAATGGCTGTTCAGCCTCCCCTCCTGCCCATTGCCCATGACTAGGGCTTTTTGTGCTGTCCCCAGAGTTGGCACCCTCTCTGTTTCCTCCCAATAATGCTGCCCGTTGTTTCACAGCAAGTGGAACAAATGACTGATGTGAACTCTGAACAATCCGCAAAGTGGAAACATCTGCTGGGAGCCATGGGAAGCCTAGATGATGAGGGGGCTGGGGGAAAGGAAGGGGATGGGGATGAAGGTCTCGGCACTCCTAGTGAGAGGACAAAAGGGTGAAACTTCTGCAGAGCCAGAAATAGAAAAGGGAAGACAGACCCAAGTGAAATCTTCCGGGATCTGCAAGAGTGTTATAAGCCCCCCTCCCACTCCCTAAGTCAGTGATCAGCTTCCATCTTGTCCTCCTCCTTCCTTCCTTGAATCTTCCAGTTCAAGATTACTGTACTGATTCTTACTAGATCAGAGAAGTGTGTAGACCTGCTCATTTTCTAAAAACCATTTATCATCCTTGTCATACCAAAGAAAAAAGGTAGAACTGTCTATTTTCAACTGAATGGCATCCCCAGGACTAGCTTTTCTCCTGTCCGTATAATATCGAAAGAAAGAACAGTTGCATTCCCTGAAACCTCTAGTTCCAGATTCTGACTGTTACTACAAAGGAGCTACTGGGACCCAGTGGCCATCATATGAATCTTAGAAACTCATCCCATAAACATTTGCTAATTACCTATCACATAGCGAATGCTTTTCTAACCCTAGCAAAGAAAGAAAGGTTGGAGAAGGTATTATCTTAGCCCTCCCTCTTAGAGCTTAGCAGTTCCTTATACACAATTAAATTGAGCAAATGTTTATTAAGCACCTACTGCACGCAATTGTATTAATTGCTGAGAATATAGGCGACACTTCCACCCCACTCCCCCCCAAACCATTTCATATATTAAAGACGTTCTACTGGGAAATGCAACAAGTAAATAGATTAAGACAATCTGAGGATAAAGATGGGGGATCAGAAAAAAATTCCTGTAGGAAGCCTGGAGATGGTGAGTTGAGCAGAAAAGGAAGTTAGGATTTCAATAGACAAAGGTGAGCAGGTGTGAAAGTTGAGCCTGCAGAGACATGAGGTTGAGAGATGAAGCCTCAAATTCGAGTAGTAACTTAGCCCATTTGGCTATAGTAGAGGCACCTGGGAAGTGAAAGGTTTTGGGTCAGTACTTTATCATTCAATCCATCAACAGGTATCTTTCTTAAGTACTAACTGCATGATAAATTCTGGGGATACAAAGAGAAAGCAAAATCAGCTCCTGCCCACCCTCAGCTAACAATCTAATGTGGAAGACAGTTCTATGTAAGCATACACACATTTATACACACAAATACATTCAAATCTATACATATGCATATTATACGTGAGGATATGTGTGTGTGGAGATATATAGATATAGTGAGTAAGTACATTGATGGAAGGCAAGCTTAGAGCAGAAAGCATTAACAGTTGTGGAGGACAAGGAAAGGCCTCTTGGAGGACAAAGTGGTCGACTATTGCAATAGTCCAAGTAACAATAATGGGGACCTAAACTTGAATGTTGTTTCATGAATAGAAGAGAGGCAATAAATGCAAGATATATGAGGGTGAAATTGGTAAGACTTGGCAATTGATTGGAGAGGGTAAGAAAAAGGGAAAAAGCCTAGGATGATTCTAAGACTGAGCTTGGTGATTGAGATCGGGGTACCCTCCACAGAAATAGGGAAGATAGTCTGAAAGTCAGGTTAGAGAAGAAGGTAGCCATAATGCTTGATGAGGACAGGGATGGGGTGGTAGAACCAGGGAAATCTTCACATTTATTTATGTCAGACCTTCAAACTTGGATCAGATTTTAACAGAGAACAATAGGAAAAGGCCTTCTAAAAACAGAGAACTCTATGATTTAATGAGGAAATTACATGCCAGGACCTATAGCTATATTTTGTGAGCCAGTAACCTAACGGGAAGGAGAGAAGATGGGTAAAATGTTGGGTCCTACTAGCTCCTACTAGGAGCTGAACACCCATCTTGAAGATGAATCTCAAAACCAGCCTTCTTCCCACAGGTTCTGAGGAACACTATTTCCAAGAAAATGTCCTCCGTGCTGGTAGGTGCCAGTGTAATGGGGTTGGAAGAGCCCTTAGTAAAAACTGGAGTTGGGTTGTTGAGTTCTGTTGGACTTGGGGTACTCCTGCTGAGCCTCTGGAAAAGTGAAAACTGCTTAGGTTGACTTTGGATGGGACCTTCCCATAGCACCGTCTCCCTAAGATATTCTCATTCTTTGAAGAAGCAGGAAATATCCACATCCCCCACAAAAGCCACGTCAACATTTCATCACTATCTCAAAATGACACAGGAGATGATACTGTGAGATGTGATTTATTTTTGCACACAATCTAAGGATACTGGGACATATGCAAAGTCAGACCATGCTCTTCCTGCACTTTCTGAAATGTAGAGACCAGCCTTCCCATGATTCATGGGTTGGGGCATTCCCCTGTAGCAGGGGTGGGGAAGCTTTTTTGTGCCAAGGGCCATTTGGATATTTATAATGTCATTCTCGGACCATACAAAATGATCACATCATAGCACTCAAGAAGTAGAAGGTTTTTGTACTAACTTTCAGTTCCCCATTGCTTGTGGTTGATTGTGGAAATAATCCCTCAGGGGCAGAGGTTCCCCACTCCACCCATACCCACGATTTGGCCACAGCTGATGGGTAGTAGGGTTTAAAAAGGAGAGGGAGCCAGGCCAAACAGCATCTGATTTGTATTAAGATGGATAATAAATAGAATTATGTTCCCCTTCTGGGAGCCATCACAAGAGACAGCAATGCTGGTGGGTCACAACCATTAACAAAATGCCAAGTTAAAATCAGCCAACTGATAACTCCTCTCTGAGGTTAGTCATTCAATCATTTCTAATCCAATTAGGCGTGCCATAAATTAGCCCACATCCTCCCATCTTCTTCAGAATGAACAGTGCCAAAAGGCAAATCTTCATGGGCCCTGCTGGTGTCTCTGGTCAAGCAGTCACCACCAGATAGTACTTTGTACTCGCAGTCTCTACTATAGCTGTATACATGGTCAGTCAGGCTACTGTTTCCACTCAGAAAATGACAACAGTCCAAAGTAGTGTCTCTAGCTAACACAATCGATAGAATTGGAATAAGTCTGGGCTGGAGCATTATTAGGCGTTGGCTTGGCCAGCCCCCTCCCGCCATGACCCCACATGTAGAGTATGAAGAGACTTTAGTCCAGCTCCTCTACAGATGAGGAAACTTGAGTCCCAGAAAAGTTAAATGGTTTGCCCAGCTAGTAAATGTGGGAGGGAAGTTCATCCTGGGCCCAAGTCTTCTGATCTATTCACTATCCCATGATGAGATTCCTCAGTTTTTGGGTTGCTTCATGCTCAAACTATACTCCTGGGACATCTCAATAAAAGTTCTGAGACTGTCTTTTAATCTTCCAAAGTCCGCACTGTCCTCCTTGATGACTGCCTCACCTGGCTCAGGCACTTTATTCATTCCCTACCAGCTATCATCTCAACAATAACTTTCCATATTCATATTTTCCATATTCACATTTCCATATTCATATTTTCCCCACTAGCAGCCCTCCAATTCTTGAATCATGAATAGATCAATTCTTCCCGTGTTCCTGAGAAGGCAGTCTACTCCCCTGTGGCCCTATTCGAGGACTTTTTCAACCAAAATGCCTCTCTCTGGCCATCACATCCCTATGTGTGTGTGTTTTCTTCCTGTGTTAGAAGGGAAGCATCCTGAAGTCAGGCACCATCTTTGCTTTGGTATTTGTATTCCTTGTCTGGTACATAGCAATGCTTAATAAATGCCTTTTCATTTATTCATTTATTCTTATATGATAAAGTAAGTCTGAGCAGAAAGATGATCTCAGAGTGATTGAGAGTTAAGAGGATTGAGAAAATACATGTCATCAAAAGACTTAACTTAGAAATTGCCTTCTCCTATCAATCACGAGGGAGAAGCTCAGAAAGAGCCAAGTTCAGGCCACCCAGAACATCTAGCTCCAGAGCAATTTAGCAAAGCCAAAAGAGGCTGTTCAGTCTCTGCTTATCAGCCTTGGCAAAGTTGCCATCAAAATCCCCATCTTCTTTGCAGAAGCTTCCGTACTGGTCTAGCATCTGTTTCCTGTTCTAAATTTAAATAGTCAGGTTAGTGAACTTGGAAGAGTATTTCAGGCACTGAAGGGAAGATCTTCCCAAAGAAGGAGGTTGTGATATGGCCTTGCCTTGGCCTGGGGAAACCCATGCAGCAGCAGTAGCAGCAGCAGAACCAGCAGCAGCAAGGCTGAAGCTTTCCCTGGTACCTGGATATTCTTTGTCTCCAAGCTTCTGCTGAGGATCTCTTCCCTCTACACTGGGGTTGATTAAATTGAGAAGCTGAGCTTTTGTATATTATGAAGTAATTAAATCTAGAAGAGTGATGGGAGGAGAGCTGAAGGTAGGAGTTCATGCTGCCTTTGGGGAAGAGGGAGGAAGGACACAGACCACTTTCTGTCTTGGACGGCTCAGGACGCCTCCTGAGAAATCTCATCCCGGTGTCTCAGAGACCAATGAAATCATCCTATTCAAGCCTGGACTGTTGACTTAAGGACTAAATTCCAGACAAATGTAGAGACTTCTTGGATAAAATAATTAAAATGAATTCTCAGAGATCAGCTTTGGGAAAGTAATGCCTTTCCGGATGAGAGATCCATTTGGGTTAGAAAAGACCAAGATCTTTTCCTTGGTCTCCCTGGCTCTCCAGTCTTGTGCTCTAGGAATGTCCTGGGCCTCATGTAAACATTAGAGATCTCATTCCTAAAAGGGGGAGCAAAGGCAGGCAATGAATAGAACACTGGTCCTGGAAACACTTGAACCTGAGTTCAAATCCACCTTCTAATGATTCCTGTATAATCTTAGACAAGTAGCAGCCTCTGCTTGCTTGCCTCAGTTCCCTCATCTGCACAAGGGAGGAGAAGAGTACAACAATAGCACCCACCTCCTGGGGCTGCTGGGAGGATTAAATGAGAAAATAACCAAAATGCTTAGCGTAATATCAGCACTACATAAAATGTTAACTCTCATCGTCAGTATTGTTACTCCTCTAGGAACTGTAATAACTGTGAGACTCAGGTAAGTTGGAAGAGGCCCCAGAGGCACTCTGAAGACATCAAGGAACTACTTCTTCAGCATTTTTACTAATGGCGTAGATCATAGAGTCCGAGCTAGAAGTGACCTCAGAGGTCATGTACACAATCAGTCTGCCAATCAGTCAATAAACATTTGCTAAGTGTCTGCAGTAGATAATTTAACATTTATTTAGCACCTACTATGTGCCAAGCACCCTTCTAAGTGCTGGAGATACAACGAAAGGCAAAAGACGGTCCCTGTCAGCTCTCAGTCTCATTGAAACTTCATGAAGTTTCTTAATGCCCTAGAAAGTTACCTTACTTCCCCCAGACCACCCAAGTGTCAGAAGCTGGGTTTGAACCCTAATCTTCTGACTCCAGGGACACAGTGCCCATTCCATGGTTCCACACAGCTTCCACGGTAAAGGAAGAGAGAACCTGTGTGCCAAACTTTGGGTGAAACAAAGCTGGGAAGAGAAGCTAAAACTATTGCTCTGTCAAATTCAAACAGAAAGAGATCCCTGTTAACCCCATCCTGACTTAGAAAACCACAAATTGACATCATTGCATTGTATGTTAATTTATTTTGTCACATTTCCCACTTACGTTTTCTTCTGGTTCAAGCCACACTCTGGAATTTTGCTGGAAAGCAAGCATCTATGAGTCTAAAGTTGGACACCTCTGCAGGAAGACCCAAATCATATTAAACAGGATCTCACCAAGATAGAATTCTGGACTAAGTCAAATAAATGAAATTGAAAAAAATTCACTATGAATTCAACATATGTTATACCTATTCAACTTATAGAGTTGGGTTTATTTTATCCAGATGCAAGATTTCATATTGAATTATACCATATGAGTCAATAATATGAGGTATATTCATTTCAGATCAACAACATATTACCTATTCCAGTTAGGTGGTGCCATGGTGGATAGACTTATTAGGCCTGGAGCATTAAATCCGAGTTCAAATCTGACCTCAGATACTTACTTGCTGTGTGAGGGCTTCCCTCAATGTCCTCATTTGTAAAATGGTCTAGAGAAGGAAATGGCAAACCACTCCACTCTCTTTGCCAAGAAAGCCCCAAACAGGGACACAACTAAACAACAAGGCTTTAGTGATACAAAAGCAAAAAATGAAAAGCAGTAGGAATTTGTAGAAACATAATGCCTAGAACAATGAAAGTTATTGATGCAATATGTTCTGTCTTGGCCGGCCCATATCTGGAATATTAAATTCATCTAGAAATGAGGAATGATGTCAAAAAGCCAACATGACTTCATCAAAAAAGGTCATGCAAAACTAACCTCATTTCCTTTTGTGATAAAAGTTCACAGACTAGAGTATCAGAAAAAGGATTTAGATATAGTTTACCTAGATTTTTACAGAACATTTGGCTACATCCATCACACAATACTTTGGAATAAAACAGAGGGATGTTTGCTCAGCATTCATGCAATTAGGCTGAACTCCAAACTGGGTGAATGACTGAACCTTAAAAAATAGTTAATGGATCGATGTCAACTTGGATTTTTTTCCTTGATTCAGATATATTTGTCAATGATTTAGCTGATGATATTTACAACACATCAATTTTCAGGAAAAAAATATAATTGAATGATAGAGCTAACATATTGTATGACTGATTCAAAGTTAAAAACAATACCAACAGCCTAAAATGTAAAGTCAAATCTAGTAAGGCAAAAGATAGTAGGGATATAAATATAAAGTCCTAGATTTATTTTTTTTTCCCTTTTTAATTATCACTTTTATAAGAATGAGATGTAAAAAAGATCTGGAGGCTTATTGAACTTCAAAATCAGTAGGGGCCAGCAATACAACATGGCAACCAAGTCCCATTCTGTCCTTACACATGGTTGCACATGACCCAGAAAGGACTAAATATCATCCTTGTTTTTGGCAGCTGGTAAAACAATGCTTTTTTTTTTTTTTAAAGCCTAGAATCATTGCCTTTATCATCTCCTCCCTCCTCAAACCCACCTGTACACATCTCTTACTCTCCTCAGTCATGATACACCAAGCACAAGATTCTGGATTTCCTTCTGGGAAGTCAAAATGGTGACTATTTGACCCTTTCATGCCCTGAACTTTGCAGTTTCTCTGATCTTTTTTTTCCATTCAAAGGAGACAATCTGCTATTTAGAACTTGTCTTGAATCTAGGAAAGAATTGTGATAACCTTCTGCTCTCTAGGAGCTGGTCTATAGCCAGACCCACTGACTTGGATATCTGATCTCTTTTTCCATGAAGAAGTTGACCTTGATGTCAGAATCATACGTTGTCTCTCAGCACAGTTCTTCTCACTACCAGATATCAATGTTTTCCAACTCTCCCCTAAAGCCTTCTTAAATCCAAATGTTCAAACTGTTAAGTACTACCTATCTAAGCAGGTTCTAGGTCCTAGACTTTTAGAATGAGGCTCTCAGTGTCCTAGGCCACTCTGCCAAGCTGGTGAGTGTCCAATTTGGTTGACAATCCATTTTTCCAGAGGCCTGCCATAGCAAGATGACTTCATTTTGGGCAGAGTGTGAGATTATGGGGGTCTACCATTAATGAACAGTGATTTCCAAAGGTTCTCTTAAAATTATCTTCCAGTGGTAAATTTACATACAATCCAGAGAAAACAAAGCTCTCAGAGAAAAAAATGGCTATAACTCTGGGTGCTTTTCAGAAAGTCAGTGTTCAGAAAGGGCCATGGATCCAATTCACAACTGGATTGAACTTCTAATTTGTGAATTTTGTTTCCTTTCAGTTAAGAATTCAGGAATAAAACGTAAGGGAAAATAAAACAGATTAAGTTTGCAAACTAGAACTCTTCTAGCCACCTAAATAGCCCTATCAAGACACCAACATATCTTTCAACACTTTCCTATTACTTCCCTTTCTCTCTCTCACTCATAGACAAAAGTCTCCCCGCTATAACCGAAACCACAGAGATTCTGGGGGGAGAGGGTATTTGTTAAATTCTAGATTTGCATTTTTCTTCTCTGTAGGTAACCTTTTCTAAATGTACTCCTAAAGCCCTACTCCAGGACTTTAAGTCATAAACGACAGGATTCTAGGCACAAAGAATAAATTGGAAAGGATCTTAAGAGATCAGATCATATATAATCCAATCCTCTTTTTACAGCTGAGGAAACTGAGGACCAGAGAGTCTAAATGACTTGTCATGGATTGCTCCTAATCAACCATGAACCACTTTCCGTATAAACTCAGACAATGCTGAGAAAAACCAATCTTAGAAGAATAAAATATTGTAGAGGAAAAGGAGCGAGTTAAATTACAGATATGGATTATTTTTTTACTTTGTTAGTTGGTGTTTAACTCCTTTAGTTAATGTTGCTGATGGGACTTGAGGGTCCCTTTGCCCTCCCCATAATTAGGGCAGCCTTTATTAAAGGAAAATGGCCCCATTCCTACATCTCCTCTAAAGCTCCCATTAAGTGACTGTGTATTGATGTCATTCACAGCATTCTTTCCAGCCAGAGATTAAGGAAATCAACAGTCTCCTGATGCAGCCAGGTAATGAGATACTCTGGGAAATGTTTAGAATTGTTTCTCTCAGTCTCTGGATCATCAGGATTTAAGAGCTGGAAGGCACCTCTTCTGCCACCTGGCTGAATCCCCACATTTTACAGATCAGAAGACTGAGGCTCAGACAGATTTAGAAACTCAGCCATGGTATCAGAACCGTGATCCAAACCCAGCGCTCTCTGCCTTCAGAACCCGTGGCTTTAGAGGTTGCTACTACCACATCATGCTGAGGCTGGATTTGAACCTGGGAAGGGGAGCCTTTCTGACTCTAGACTCTGTGCTACCTGAGTTCAAATCCAGCCTCAGACCCTTACTATCCACATGACCCTGGCCAAGTCATTTCAACCTGTTTGCCTCAGTTTCCCCTACTGAAAAATGGAGAGAACAACAGGGTTGTTGTGAGGATAAAATGAGTTAATGTGATAAAGCAACTGGCACATAGTAAGTGCTATATAAATGTTAGCTCTTATCATAAACAATCACTAAAGCACTCACTACCTAGTGAACTAGTTATACAATATGGAAAGATACTGTCAACCTAAAGATAACTTCTCAGATACCAATCAGTGCATTTTTTCCTCAGGCCTGTGGATTCTACCCATTACCTGATTTCTCTGGGCAGCAGGAAAAAATATTAGCTATGGGGTCCCAAGCAAAGACATATTAAGCAATTGTCTCCTCCCTGGGGGGTGGTTCCGTTTGTATCAGGAGTGAGCTCCAAGACTCCACTTGGGCAAGTGATAGCCACTATGTTGCCCAATTGGTGGGCACTTGGCAGACATGTAACTTCTCATTCATTAGGTCTTAGAATAGAAAGCTGAGAGAGGAAAGAAGAGAAGAAATAAATCTCTTGACTTGCATGTCGGGAAGACTCCCGCAGAGCTTCTTGTCACTCACCTGTTCCCTAAGCTATAAATGAGACTCTTTTAGAAACTGACTCTCAGCTACTTTTTCAAGCTCCGGGGCCATAGGATACGGCAGCCAAAAATCTAGGGTAACCTCAGGCTTCATTCACACACATGCCCATAGAATGCCAGCCTGAGGGAGGCGGCGGTCCGGGCGTGCTAGAATACTTCCAGTACCCCAGTTAACACAGCCGCTTCCAGCATCGCATCTTTGAAAGGACATGTATGCAGATGGAGGCATTACAGATAATAATGCAAGATCATGACACAGGAGAATCATTTCAAGGAACTGGGGGTGCTTTGTAAAGCCACACGCATCAGCAATTTTCAACTATCTGAAATAGTGTTACTGGGAAGAGGGATCAGACTTAATTGTTTACCACAATGAAGAAGAATGAAAATAAAGGGTGGAAGTCATTAAAAAAAAAAAAAAGAAAAGAAAAAGATCTTGTCTCAGCCTAAGGAAATGTTTCCTTACACAATGTTCAGAAAAGGAATGGCTCACGATTTCTGAGAATCCCTATTATCAGAGGCCTTCAACCAAGGGCTGGATAACAGTGTAGAAGACTGAGAATTTGCAGAAATCTTTTCATGGAAAAACAAATTGGATTAAAAAAAAAAAAAAAAAAAAAGGATGGTTTTCCCCTCCCCCCTCCCCTAGACAATTATGCTTAATTTTTTAAAGTGTTGGATTGAATAAAGAAAAATCTCTGCAAAGGTTAAAAGGAAAAAAAAAAAGATGGCTTTTAGTTTCAGGTGATAGTAGTGAGTCTTGCCTGAATCTGGGAATTATAGCACCCGGGATGAATGCAAACATTAGATTGAGAGCTCCAATGCAAAGACTTTTTTGGGGGGAGGGGGGAAGGGTTAGTATTCCTAGTGCTTAGCACAGTTCCTGGCACGTAGTAGGTGCTTGATAGGTGCTTGCTGACTGACTTGCCTATCCCTTTGACTATAGCACAATGAACCCAACTGAGGCACTGAGAGGCAAAGGGCAGATCCCATCCATGTCTATACAAAAGACTGAAACATGGGAGGTCCTTCTCACACCTGTGCAGAGGAGGGGTGCTAAAACAGGTAGAAGCAGAATCAACTCGTGGCTCAGATGGTGGACAGGCCCCTCTCTGGCCCCGGCCCCTGCCCACCAAGGGCTCTCTATCCTGCTTCTTACCCACGTAAAGCTGCTCCTACAAGGCAAGGAGGAACCCAGCCCTTTACAGCTAGGCAGAATTTATGACCCAGGGAGCTCCCGTGCCTGATGACCTCTGCAGTTCCTTTTTAGCCCTAAGTCCACAATCCTGTAGCTTACCAAATTAAGCATTCCCCCACCCTTCAGGCACAATATAAATGTGAGCTATTTTTACTATCAGTTATATTTATTATCCTCGCTGTGGTCAGCATCAGTGTGGCTTCCTAAGGTACCAGCCAACCAATCAGGGAAGAGCTTACACACAGGGGAAATCTGACTCATTATCTCGGATCAGATGGTTTCAAACCCCTGCCCCGGGTTGCTGCCTATTCCCAGAAACCAACTAGTTAAAGTACGACCTGACTTGTAACGACTTCTCATCTTTCTCTGGAGGCTGATCACGTTAATTCATATAGTCAGGACACATTTATATTCATAAACTAATAATCTAAGAAAATCTCACTTGTAAACCATCCTCCCCTCCCCCTGCAATAAAAAATCAGTGACATCAGTATAAGATACTGTGGCCCATGCTCCCCCCACCAGTCTGTGCTGTTCTCTAAATGCTGCTCCCTTTGCTTCTTAAACTGTGACCCACACCAGGCCCTGGCAAAGGGGAAAGGTCACCCCTGCCAGCCACTCTACAAGGTACCACGGCCCCCTGCTACAAAACTAGCTGGACTCAGACCTTCTATGACATACGCTACCGGCCTGCTAGCTGCCCGACCTCCCCCTTGTCTGGCAAGGACGCAGAGCCATCTGAGAGCAGCAGGCCGGGGAGGGAGCGCCCGACACGTCCACAACGCAGCAAGGTGCAGCGGCGGCTGAAACCCAACCTCCGCGGGTGGTTGTGGGTGGCTCTGTTTGCTCAGACTACCTATGCTGCAGAGCGAGAATCAATACAGATCTGTCCTTGCTCAGGGACAGGGAGCCCACTCTCGCTGCGAAAAACACCCTCCCTCTAGCCTGTGTGGCTCATCTCGGGCTAGAAAGAGCATTTGTGGTCAACAAGCCGTGACCGCCTAAATAAAACCACAAAAATCATGCCCGGCGCCCATTGCTGTGCATCAAAGATGCACAGATTTTCTTCCTCTCCTTTTTCCTTTCTTTCCTTCCTTCCTTTCCTTCTTTCCTCTTCCTCCTTTCCATTTTTTCCTCCCTCTTTTCCTACCCTTCTTCCTCTGTCATTGTTTTCCTTCCTCCCTCCTTTCCTTCCTCCTTTCTCTTTTCTTCCTTCTCCACTTTACAACAGGGGTAGGTCTTTTATTCTGATAGTGTCCCAGGTCTCAGGCAGCTCAAACTGAGAATATCTAAAAGAGAATTCATCTTTGTCCCCCAAGTCTTCTGAACTTCTCTATGATTGTTGAGAGTATCCCCATCAGCCAAGTCGCTCAGGCTTGCGTGCAACCTCACTAGTATCTTCAGTTCACACTCGCCCCACATGGCCAATTAAGCTACAAATCTTGCCGTGTCCTTCCTCTTCGACTTGCCTCAAATAGCTCCCCTCCACCTCTTTCACAATGTCACCGGCCCAGTTGAAGCCCTCATCACTTCTTCCCCAGGTAACCACAAAGTCTCCGGTCCCCTCCTGATCCTATCCATCTTCTCCCACTTGATTGCCAAAGCCATTTGACTACAGTCCAGGTATGAATATGTCATCCCACTTTTCAATAAACTCTGATGGCTCCCTATTACCTCCAGGACCAAATATAAAGTCCCCCATTGGGTATCTCAAGCTCTTTACAATCTGGCCCTTTGCTACCTTTTCAATCTTCTGACATTTTACTTCCATCCACTCTCATTGTCAGGCAGCGACATTCACCTTGCTGTTCCTTATATACACAACGCTACATCTCCCACCACTGCACCTTTGCACTGACTGTGCCCCTCCTCACCTTCCACTTAGAATCCTTGGCTTCCTTTTAAGACTCAGCTTTTCAAATGTCACCCTGTGAGGAAGAAGCTTTCCTGATACTCCTCCCTCCTGATCTGCCATCTAACTCTATGTACTACTTGTATGTGCTTAATATATCTTCATGCTGCCTGCCCTGTTGTTTGCACTTTTTTTATTAAGCACCTAATATGTACCAAGCATTGTACTAAATTGTTTTATAAATATTTGATTCTCACAACCACCCTAAGTAGAAGATGCTATTATGCTCATTTTACAGTTGAGGACACTGAGGTAGACAGAAGTTAAATGTGTTGCCCAGGGTCACACAGATGGTTAAGTGTGGACGACTTCATCAGAGGCTCCACTTTTCATTGCTGTCTCCACTGAGAACTCAGCCTTTCCTCTCCATACTCATTAAGTCATAGTCCAAAGTATTCTTTCCACTTACAATTTCAACTTAGGTCTCACCAGTCATGGAAGCACTAGGTGCTATATCCTTCGTCCCTGACCCTGCTGCTACAGCCTCAATGCAATATGTTTTTTTTTTACTACTAAGGGAATTATTTTTAAAATCCCAGGTCTGGAAAATCCATAGTATATCTCTTTTATAAATAACTCAGTCTTAGTGTAACACTTTCAAGAGCACTGGGCTTATATTTGCATTAAGCAGGACAAATGTTGAGGAAAGCTTTGCGTAGACATGTCAGTGTTTTTATGTGTTTAAATTCTTTCATTATAAACTCCTAGAGGCAGCACTGATTTCCTTCTTTGGTTTAAAGGTGCTCATTGTGCTATGCTCAGTATCTGGTGATTATAATTGATCAGTTCCTGCTAGATTCTTCCTCCCTAATTCTTTTTTCTCTGAAGGCTTTCAAAGAAGAATATAACTCTTTTCTGACTTGAATTATGATCCAGGTGAAAAGGATGAGGTCCATAGGGGAAAGCAGTGTAGAACTGTCAGGGGAATAGAGCTACAGAATAAGCGTTGGAGAACGTGCCCTTGATGAGATTCTAACGTAAAGAAGTAAAGAGACACCATGTGTGGCTTGTGAGAGCACTGCCATTCTTTCACAGTCCCACCTTGGGTAGCTGGCAACCCTAACAGGAAGCTAACATAGTTCCTGGAAAAGAAAATTTTCAGAAGTTGGAACAAGAAAGCAACAAGAATTTCCCAGACAGGAGGTTCAGAGACATTGCCACTGTATTCACCCACCACTAAAGGGCTTATAACCCTCATGGGCAGTTCTTTTCATAAAACTTCCCCAGGACCCAGTCTGTCCCAGAAATAAACACAAAACGTTATTCATACAGAGACTGAGCTGAATTTTCAACTCTGCTTTAGAAATTTCCCCCAAAGATAGATAAGGCCAGAGCAGTTTCAGAAAGCATTTAATTAAAATCGACAAATAGTAGGCATAGGGAACAGTAGGGATTCTCAGAATTAGATGTATTTCTATCCATGACACTATATGAAACTGAACTAAAACCAACATGTGGTCCCTACTTTCTCAAAATCTACTTTAATACCTCACAAACACGTGACTACATCTGGGATGGGTTTCACAATTAAAACTTGAATCCAAAATGATAAGCCTTACTTAAAAGACACAGAAAAGATAAAGTTGGGGTGTAGAGTGAATATAACTAGATCAGGATAGAAGAAAGAAATAGAAGTGGCAAATTTCATCAGAGTATGTGTTTATAGGTCACCTCGACAAGAGCAGTGATTAGTTGAGGAGTTTGAGAAACAGATCACATCTGGCATGGAGGAGGCAGGATGTTATGGGGATGAGAAAATGTCACGGAAGCCCACATGTGTGAGTGCTTTTTCCTTTTCCAAAATCAAAGCAGCTGAGAAATTCATGATTTGCCATAATGATAATTTCATTTCTCAAAGGGTAAAAATCAAATGATAATGAGAATTGTTACTCTGGACGATTCTAACAAGAAAGGACTGACTCCAAAAGTAAAAATGTTAAAAACTTTGGGGACAAGTGACCACTTCATACCAGAAAAGGAAAGGTCAATGGGGCACACTTTAATATGCAAATTCTCTTTGTGAAGAACAGATTTCAAAATATGGAGAAAAAAAGATGGTTATAATCCAAAGGTTTAATATCGAAAAAGGGAAGAAATGTGAGCCAAAGGGGGACAAGAAGCTTTTGAGAATTAAATGCTGAAGACATAAAAGTTATTTCAATGAGGCAGCTGGTAGTGGAGGATAGAAAACCCTCGATCTGAAGTCAGAAGGACCTGAGTTTATCCTCAGACATTGTCTAGCTGTATGATCCTAAGCTAATCACTAAAATCTGTTCGCCTCAGTTTCCTCAACTGTAAATTGAAGAAATTTTGAGAATCAAATGAGATGTCTTTTTTTTTTCAGATTCTTTTCTCCTTCTATTCCCACCCATTAAGAAGGAAAAAATATTCCCAATGACATTTTTTAAAAAGCACAGCATAGTGCCTGACACATAGTAGATACTAATTAAATGCTTGTTCCCTCTCCTGCCCAATGAGAAGGAAAAGGAAACGTTTCTCAAAGAGATTGACTTGACCAACTCAGCTTATAAAAAGTCATGAATAAAAGACTCAATAACATCTTTTCATTGGGAAGGAATACACAGCAGCTTCGTGGTTCTATAAGATTCGTGTCTGGATCACTAAAAGCTAGAATCTGAGGTTGGTAATCCATACCAGCCCATTTTGGAAGACTTTCCAGTTTGGTAGGCACCACCTTAGTTTCTGCCCACTAGCATAACCTTTGTGAACCCAGGGTCTTTTCTATATAGAGATAAGGGATTGGAAAACTACTTTAGTGGAAGATCTAAAAAACCCATAATTAAAATTATATATAAAATATATGTGCATATATTGTATATACATGTCATATATATGTAGATATTCATATGTACATGTGTGTGGGAAGAGAGGATGGAAAAAAGAAGTACTTTCATTAAGTTGAGGGAATCGATGGGTGGATGGCTTTAAGGATCTCTAACACTGCTCTCTAGAAAATGTTAACCTTAAAAGATCTGCAGGTGAAACCTTTGTGCCCGAGTGAATGTCTCCAAGAGAATGACTTCATGGGTTCAAGAGGACACGGCCCATCGATATTCCAGAAATGCAGTTGCCTTCTCCCAGGCTTTGGATGCACAACAGCCTCATTGTGTGGAATGGAAAGATTGAAGTGAACTGCAGATTTGACTGCAAGCACATCTGAACTTGGACCTCTAGTACACACACTGCCAACTCAAGACTCCAGGCCCCTCCTCCTCCTCCCTTCCCCATCTCTGCAAGACAACTTAATTCCATTTAAGTCCTGGAGTTCTGGAAAAAATAACACTACTACCACCGCTTCCATTTATGGGGATGGTATCTCCCAGACCAGTGAGGAGTAAGCCTTGAGATCACAGGCTAAATTACTGAGCTTCTCCCTGTGCCTTTCTCCTTTTTGTCTAAGTTCCTATGGCTTAGTGGAGAAGTGATCTCTAATCAAGACATTCTGAGTTGCTTCCTGAATGGTTCTGTGAGGAAAAGCGTTCTCAAACCAGCAACTAATCTTTAAATCATGGCACTTTACTTCCAGAAGGGATCTCAGAAATTCTCTGGTCCAAGCCCACTTTTCTTAAAGAGAAGTCAATGAGTGAAGTGGTCCCACAGCAGAATTTAAAGAGCCAGCGGCAGCTGCCTAGAGGGCATCAAAGGACCAAAAAAATCACAGTGAAGTTCACATACTCACATACACACCTATACCCATTAGCTGATCCCGCAGTCTGAGGATATCATCTTCAGCAATGAACATTTATTGAGTAAACTGCAGGTCAAAGCTCTCTATTACTGAGTAAAAACCTATAGCATATTAAAATTTGCTAAACATTCGTAAAGAGGATAGGTACTTTTTTGTCCCGATTGAACAAATGTAGGACAAAAGCTCCTTAAAGCTTAGCCAAACACCAAATCAGTTTGTATGTCCTGGGCACTCTCTGTTGGAGGTGTGATGAGAGCTAAACGGGGAATGCAAAACAGAGATTAACTGCAACTTCTCAAAGACAGAAGGAAATGACAATCACATAGAGGAACCATGCACACAGCCTGGTCACCCAGTCAAGAATAAGGCCCAGGGACTTTTCTGTGAGCAGGGAGGAATGTAAGATATGGAACATTTTAAAACTGCTTGAGTAACCCTTGATATGTCTTCTGGATTTTTGTATAACAATTTTTTGTTCTGAAAAAGCATTCATTACATCTGTTCAAGACAAAGATCCAAGATAATTCCAAAGGAACCATGATGAAAAAATGCCATCTATCTTCAAAGAAAGAATCGATGAATTCTGAATGTAGATTGAAACATTTTAAAAATTTTTCTTGCTTTTGTGTATGTTTTCTTTTGCAATTATTATGGCTAATATGGAAACATGTTTTGCCTGACTTCAAATATATAATTGATTTAATATTGCTTGTCTTCAAGGAGGGAGAAAGGAAGGAACAGAGAAATTTGGAACTCATTTAAAAAAAATCAATGTTAAAAGTGTTTTTAGTGTAATCAGGCTATTTTCATGAAATAAATATATTTAAAAAGAGAAAATGCAACCATTAGTCTTTAATTTTTTTAAAATTAATTTTATAATTATAACTTTTTTTTTGAGAGTACCTATGCATGGGTAATTTTTTACAACATTATTCCTTGTACTCACTTCTGTTCCGAATTTTCCCCTCCTCTCCACCTTCCCCTAAATGGCAGGTAGTCTTATACATGTTAAATATGTTATAGTATATCCTAAATACAATGTATGTGTGCAGAACTGAATTTATTGTTGCACAGGAAGAATTGCATTCAGAAGGTAAAAATAACCTGGGGAGAAAAACAAAAATGCTCACAGTTTACACTCATTTCCCAGTGTTCCTTCTCTGGGTGTAGCTGATTCTGTCCATCATTGATCACTGGAACTGAATTAGCTCTTCTCTATGTTGAAGATTTCCACTTCCATCAGAATACATCCTCATACAGTATTGTTGAAGTGTATAATGATCTCCTGGTCCTGCTCATTTCACTCAGCAACAGTTGATGTAAGTCTCTCCAGGCCTCTCTGTATTCCTCCTGTTGGTCATTTCTTACAGAACAATAATATTCCATAACCTTCATATACCATAATTTACCCAACCATTCTCCAACTGATGGTCATTAATTCATTTTCCAGTTTCTAGCCACTACAAAAAGCAGCCATTAGTCTTAGAAACATGTCAGCCTGGGACAGTTTCATAAAAGGACAGTCACATTCCCTTTGAAGGACAGCTCCAGCAAAAGGTAGCTTTGGAGACAAGTGGAATGGCAGCTGTACCTGGCAGGACCCTAGGTCTGGCATATAGAGCAGGTGCTGGATCAGTGCTTTTCAAATGATTAATTTTGGGACTGAAGCAAAGTTTAGAATCCTGATGCACAGTTGGTTGCTGTCAAGTCACTTGTCCCTCTCTAGACCTCATTTCTCCATCTGTAAAATGAAAGAGTGCAACTAGATAGTCTTGATGATCCCTCTTCTGAATCTCTTTTCTGATCCCATGTGTCCCAGCCATGATCCACTCCGTCCTCACTTAGGAGCACCCGTTTCCCAGGATAAATCTCTTTTTCATAGGTGTGGGAGTTCATGGGATAATGAAACCCAAAGGTATTCCCAGACAGCTCACAAAACTCCCTGCCATGGTCTGAGCTAGATGCAATTAAGAAGTGTTTAAGGAAATAAACACACCAGAGAGATGGTTAATTTGTCATTTTCTAACTCCAACATGCCTCCTCAAGGGATCAGCTCTCAGTTGAGCCCATTTGTTTATGGGAAGCACTGAAGCCAAGGAGGACACCTTGCTGCCATTTCTGGAGTATCTCAAGTTTTCCAGGGTCCAGTAGGTTCTGTGATCTCTCATTTGATCCTCACAACCAGCCTGGAAAACGGGAAGCTGGGGCACTATCTTCAGCGTAACTCGGTTACATACGTTATTGGCTCATTGTTTCAAGCTGTAACTATCAGAGGTAGGGCTCAAGCCCAAGCTCCTACAGCACAGAAGCACAGACTACGTCTAGAACATAATGTTACTCTGGAGGCGATTTGGTGCCATGAAAAGGACCCTGGCCTTTGGTTCAGAGGACCTTTGTTTAAGGCCTGTCTTTTCTGCTCAAATGGGGTGGCCCTGGGCAAGTCACCCATCTGTGCCAATAAAATAGGGATTCTTCCTAGTCATTGTGAGGAACAAATGAGAAAAATTTTAAATGTATTCCATAGCTCCAAAGCGCTCCATCCATGTGTCGAAGGGCTTGGCACTTTAGAGATGCTGACACTTGGGGCTGACCAAGCGTGACTCATCCCTGGAGATGATCATCTGCCAGTGAGATGAGTCAGTGGACCTGCTGTAGATCACGTCAGGTCGGTTTGAATCTATTCCTGGAGCTGGGGGGGGGGGGAGAGAGACAGAAGATGACTCCTTCTTCCAACAGAAAAGGTGACAGCTCCCACTTGGCACTCAACTGGAAGGGGCATTTGGCCGAGAAAGCCAAGACAGACTTTGAGACAGCCGGGGCGGCAAAGGCAGCTGGGCTTTAAGTGGAGAAGACCTGAATGCAAAGTTTGCCTCAGATCCTTTTTAGTTGGGTAACTTCCTCACAGTCGTTTCTTTAAATTTAAAATGCAGACAAAAATAGCGCCTATCTTCCAGGATTGTTCTGCTGATCAAATGAGGCAGCATAGCATGCTCCCTGGCATGTAGGTGCTTTACAAATGTTTGCTTCCTCCCCCAACATCACTTTGCCTTTCCCTGGATACGGGCGGTAAAACAGCGATCCTGCAATAGGTGTATCCAGTCCTGGACCCTCAATGGCTACTGGCTGCAAGGAGGAGTCCTGAGCAACAATCTTAGAGCTTAGAAAATGACTCCCAGCCAGATGAGCTTTGAGTCCTGGCATTGGCTGGTCAGGTGACAGGGACTTTGAGGGGGACAGTTCAGAGCAAAGGTGAAATGTAAAATGTCTCTTCAGCAACACTGCAACTATCATATCTTAATATTTTAAGTATCAACCTCCCAGAAAAGTACAACTTTTAAGTTTTTTTACAGCTACATTTTAGTTTATATCAATGCATGTGAAGTTTAATGTAGTTCTAAGGTACTGAATCCTGTTTTAAATGTATCATTCTATACTGCTGAGAACTTAATATGTTTAGGAAATAAATACCTCTCCCATACATGTTTTTTAATATTGTATATCGAGTGTATTTCTGCTTCTCCTTTTGGAGGATGTGATCTGACACCTAAGCTTTAGATAATTTTCCCCAGGGTATCAAAGTTAAGGTTGTAACGAGCCAAAAAGGGAGTCTCCCCTGTCTTTTGGGTGGTTGGATACTCCTATGATGAACCATGGGTCGGAGTATAGTGCTTCACAACTTCTGACCACAACAGGGGTTCTAATTATATATTAATAGTTATACAGTTGGAGGAAAAGGAAAGGAACTAGGTAAGTCTACCAGAGTGAAAAATAAGGAATCTGGTCAATAAAGTGAATTGTACTTTTTACACTTTTAGAAGGAAAAGGAAAAGTAATCCTGTCCCACGGTTGTCTCTTTTTTCTTTTTTGTAGAGTTTTCATTTTCCTGTTTCAATTATCCCTTCTATACAACCAGGCACTCAATTTTCTACATATCCAATCCTCTCCTCAAAATCCTAAACCCATCCCCTCACAGCTTTCTTAACATTTGCACAAGGAAATCCCTCTGACACAAAAAATTTAACACATTCAAAACCAAACTTATCTCTAGGCTTCCTCTCTGTTAAACTCCTAATTTTATGAGTGTCACCATGATCCTTCCAGAGGTAAAACTCTAAATTCGGTTTTTAGCTGGTTTGTGATCATCAGCTTTCTCTATCTAGTCCACCAAAATCTCATCAAGTCTTCATTCCTTTCCAGTGCCTATTGGGCCCTCACCTTAATGCCGACCCCAGTGCTACGCTTAATCCAAACCCTAATCACAATTCACACAGATGACCACAGAAGCCCTCCTGAATTACTTCTCTGAGTTCAGCATTCTCCAACTCCAACACATCCTCAAGATACTTTTTTTGCCAGGATGATTTTCCTTAGCTATCACTATGATCAAAAGATGTAATATAAAATTAAAAAAAAAAAAACTGCAAACTTGAACTCAGAGGACCTGAAACTGAATCCCAGTCCAACCAGTTAAGACCTATGCAGCTTTGGACAAGTTAACTCTTTCATCCATAATTTCCTCAGCTGTAAAATATTTAGAGTGGTACATCAAAGGCCTGGGCTTTGTGACTTGTGTTTTGTTTTATTATTTTTATAACTTCAGTTTGTAGCAAATTTGTGCCCAGGTTCATTCTCCCGGTGCCAGGCAGGCTACATGTATTTGCCCCTCAGGTTATAGGGTATTCTCAAATAACTTAGGGTGTCTCTCTGAGGCTATTGTTGGCTCAACCCCCACCCCACTGTTAGGCAACAGTGACTAGTACCCAAGTTCTATTTACCCACTTAATACCTCTCAGCTTTTACAAAGGGATAGTCACTTCAAAGATATAGCAAGAACAAAGTACAAATATTTGCCCCCAACCCTTTAGGGACACATGCTATGGTTAATACCTTCACAGCATTGGCCACAAGTTCATGTCTAAATGTGGCCTGATTGTTGGATCCCAGCCTCAGCTAGTGCTGACATGGCTCCTGAAGGTCATTCCTTGAGGCATCAAGTTGGACTGACTACCCACACAGTCTCTGGAATGTCAGGATGTCAAAAGGGCCCCTCTAAGATTTTGGAACCCTCTACTCCCGTTCTCATAAATATCCTCTCCTTCAGAACTCATGCAACCTTTAAAGAGTTTGTACCACTCAAATTAGGATGTAATTGTCTGCTGAAGCATTTCTCAAGCTACACAATCAAGCAATGCAAATAGAGGTCCTCTAAGAATGATACCATGTAATTGGGGAATTTGTTGATATTTTTCCTTTTTAAAATATTAAAATTTAAATCATGGCTTATTATACGAACTGATGCAAAGTGAAGTGAGCAGAACCAAGAGAACATTGTACATAGTAATATTGTATAATGAACTGTGGATGACTTATTCTTGGCAATACAATGATAAAAACAATCCCAATAAATATGCAATCCATCTGCAAAGAAAGAATGCTATCTGAATTTAGACTGAAGCATACTATTTTTCTTTTCCTTCCTTCCTAATTTCCTTCCTACTTTCCTTCCTTCCTTCCTTCCTTCCATCCAAAGTTCAAGTCTTCCTATGCAAAATGGCTAATATGGAAATGTTTTTCATAATCACACATGTATGATCTATATCATATTGCTTACTATGTCAGAGAGGGAAGAAAGGAGAGGGAGGGAGAGAATTTGGAACTCAAAACTTTTTAAAAATGCTTTTGTTTTAATATGTAATTGAGAAAAAAATTTTTTTTTAAATTTGGGCTTATTATCCTTGAGGGAGACACCACATTTTTAACCTTTCTTTGTATCCCCAGATGTTTAGCCTGGCAATCAGCAAGAACTTAATAAATGCTTGTTGCCTGAGGTAGTGCTTCCAGAATAGGAGACAAACTTGCTGAACACAGCCCTGGCCAGCATCTGGAGTTCTTATCTTCAGGTCTGGGCTCCACATTTTACGATGACAATGATAAGTGGGAGACTGAACAGAGGTGGTTAACTGGGTGATGCGCCATATAAGGTCTGGTTGAAGAAACTGCAAATTTTGAGCCTGGAGCAAAGATTCAAGGGACACACATTAGCTGTGTGAAAGGATCTTGAGTGCACTTTCCAGTAAAAAGGGAAGGGGACAAACATTTGTTAGGTGCCTACTCTGTGCAAGGCATTATACTAAGTGCTTTCCAATTAATAATTTCTTTGCGTTCCCACAACATCCTCGGAAGGTAGATGCCATGATTATCCCCATTTTACAGTTGTGGAAACTGAGGCACACAGGGTTATACAGTTAATGTCTAAGGCTGAATTTGTATTCATATTTTCCTGAATCTAGGCCCATTGCTCCGTCTATTATGATGCCTTCATTCTTGGTCCCAGAAGGACAACTAGACTTGCTTTATTTAGCTTCATGAGGTACAGCTGAAAGTTGCAGAAGCAAACTTGGGCTTGATGGTGACAAAGACAAAAACTTTTGTACAACTGCACAAAAAGTCTGCAAGCAAAAGCTTTTTTTTTTTTTTTTCTTCCTGGAATGAGTTAAGATGAGCTGGATCATCAAAGTCCCTGATGAATCTAGGAATCTGACATGTGAAACATCCAGTTTTGCAGGGTCAAAGGCTCAGTCCTGGGCAGAATGACCCTTCTTTCTTCTCTTTCCTCAGCTCATTCCAAGGGCCACTGGATGAGAGTCTTTTTTTCAAGGCCAGGTGGGAGGGGGAAAGGACAGAAAGGAGGGAAGCTCTCAGCCCATTCCAGGAGAAACTCTGATCCAGCCAACTTGGGAGGAACCAAGAATCTGGATCCAAGGCTGCCAGCTACTCCAAAGGAGAGATGGGGGTTCTGGAGAACACTAATATAAAGGCAGGGTGTGTAAAAGTTACTGCAAAATGCAAGAACAACCGAGACCTGAAAAGCAAGCCTGCCATCTGATTTCATTCATAACATTTTCATTCTTTAACATTATGTTTCCCAGAGAAGCATCACTTGTTTATCAAGCCTAAGGAAGACAGAGCCAATCTGGAATGAATATATTTTAAAGATGATTAAAGCAGTCTAGTTTAGTAACGTGAAATGCAGAGGGGCCCTGATCATTTAAGTTGAATAAAGAACTCATTATTGTTTATTTTTGCAGAATCATTTAAGCATCTATTTATTCCATTTTCAACATCATAGACCCATTTCTGCCTGGATGATTTTCTTTCTAACCAAGTAACTTCATGAGACCTGTAATCTTACTTCCCAAACCATTTATTCGTCCATTGCTCCTATGCTTACATAACATTTCTAAGTCATTTTTAAAAAGTTTTATTAGAAAACTGAACGTGATAGGATGTGTTTCATGAAATTGCCACATGTGTATACATGTGTACATATGCACCTATATATACATGTGTGGAGAGACAGACAAGACAGCTAGTAATATTGGGTAATGTGATGTTATCACAGAATTTGTGCCAATTTCACTGCAAGACTTGGCTTGTTTTTTTGGCTCAAACTAGAAAATTTATTTAGGCTTTTTATTCATATACTCATTGATTGCATGTCTAGTTATTTTCTATTTTGGGGGTCTGGACATTCTGTCTTTCCACTGCTGAGGATTTCCTCCCTCACCTAAGGTAGCCTGGCAATTTGCTTGTAGCGTACAGTCTTCGAGTCGCATGGGCAGGCGCCAAGTATTTAAAGCATTTGCTCATGCTCCCAGAGCCAGTATGTGTCAGGATTCAGGATCTAAACCCAACTTTTGCTGACTCTAAGGCAGCTTTTTTCATGCTTTCAAATCACTACATATGAGGCAGGTGTCCACCAGCTCTGACTCAAGACCTGTCTGCTTCAGTCAAACGTTTACTTAAAATCACCCAGGAACCACAGAAAATTATTCCAGCCCATCCAAGCCATTTCCTTTTTCATATCTAACTAGTAAGCAGGTGATAGATAGCAATACTTGATATGAGTGAACACAAACCAAAAATAAGCTATGAAGTGCTGGAGTCCCAGAAAACATGTTCCTATCAGTGCTGAGGGAAGAAAATAGGTTTCCATTATCTCTGGATCTACCAGGGCTATGTCAGGCAGTAGCTGGGTTTTTGTTCAGTGATCTACAGAGTGATCTGAAATTTTTATATTTTTCTAACAGTCACTTTTGGATGCCCTGGCAAATATGGGCATTTGTTTTTCTGGCCAACTTAGTGGAGGCCATGCAATCCTATCTTGGGCAACCACCCAAGACTAATCAAATGGGAGCTCTGTTATCACACCAAGGAAAGTGGGTGAGGAGGGTGGTCTGCTGTCAGTTGAATTATGGGTGTGGAAGGCAGCAGCCTTGGGCTGGCTGTACCACCTCCTCTCCCATCCCTGAAGCTGCCTACAGGCAGATAAACTTGAAAGTAGGTGGTGGAAAGGGGCTGGTCTTCTTGGGTTCCCTTATTCCACTCTTCTTGCAGAGCTTATTTATATTGGAAGGTGAGAGACACCAGAGTGGAAGAAACCTCAGAGACTACTGAGTCCAGCCCCCTCCCGATACTGATGAAGACACTGAGAAAGTGAACCTGGGAAAACTCATACACCAGGCCACGCCATGGCAGCGAAAAGATGGAAAGAGCGTGGATTTAGGCTAGAGAAGTCCAGGATCTTAGTTTTCTATAGGAGGAAAGTGAGCCCGGGTGATCTGAGTCCTGAGTCAGGCTGAGCTCAGCTCTTCTCATCTACAAGTCGGGTACTTTACCCCAAAGCTGTCTCTTGTAAAAGACTTAGGAGGGGGATGTCAGCATCCTACAGGACTTGGGTCAAGCTGAATCAGCACTCCAAGGGCACAGCTCTCTCCTCAGCCGCCTCTCCTGAGACTAAACCATTCTCCATTTTCTTGGGCATTCCAGCACCATCGGGCCAGGCCCTTCACTTCCTCAGTTTCCTCACATTAAAAAACTGGAGCAGACAATCCTGAAACTCCGTTTCAGTTCCAGATCTACCATCCTAGGAAAGTGCCTCTCTAAGTGTTGCTATATTTTTGTCATTCAACAGAAGATACGAAATAGGCAGTTGAAAGCTGGCCAGGGATTTCCACCATTGGCTACCACAGAGGTCCTCCTCCACACAGCCCCAGCACTAGGCCCAGTGCCTGGCACTAACAGGTGCTCAATAAATGTTTATTGAAAGAATGACGACTGAAAGGATAGGTCCAAATGCTTGTGATGCTAAGACAAGGGAGCAGATCTTCCCGAAGGGAAGCCTTGGGATGGCAGCACTGCCAGGCCCTTGTGGCAGGACATCCAATTATGCTAGGAAACACAATTCCAGAAACCCTTTTCAACTCTCCCTTCCATTTGGCTCCCCTTCTCCTTTCTTTCCTTCCCAAGGGCGCGGCCCCTGACTGGATCCATCATCTCACAATTCTGAAGGCCCTTGAAAGCGTGCCTAGGAAGGGCCAGCTATGGGCAAGGTTGCCTGTTTTATATTTGTAGAGAACATTTCCTTCCAATCCATCAGTGAACACTTATTAAGCACCTACACCAGGCACTGTGCTAACACCTAACAAATTCAATTTGACAAGTATTTATTAAGCACCATCTAGATACCAGGCCAGTCTTTGGCCTGTATCCTACTCTGTGACTCCATGGACTTTTCCATAAGGTTTTCTTGGCAAAGATAGGCATAATTTGCCTTTCGCTTCTCCAGTGTACAACCATTTTACAGATGAGGAAACTGAGGTAAATAGGGGTCAAGGAAATTATCCAAGTCACAAAGATAATAAGTGTTAGAGGTCATATTTGAAGTCAGATCTTTCTGACTCCAGGCCTGGTGCTCCCAATCCACCATACCACCTAGGTAGTCCAGGCACAGTCCTAGGCAATAGAAATATGAGGCAAAATCCAAACAGTTTCTTCCAGAAATTTGAAATCAAATAAAAAAAATTGAATAATAGCATTTGTGCAGCACTTGAAATTTGCAAAGACCCTCATGTAATGGTCCCTGCAACAGCACCTTGAGGAATCATTATTCCCACTTTATAAACAAGCAAAGTGAGATGAGCAGAGGTTTCTGACTTTCTCGCTGCCTGCCTGACACCTTACTCACCTCAGATCCTGGGTTCTGTTCCCACTTTGCCCACCAATCATTCCAGCTTGCCTTTGATGTAGACTGTCTGCAGTGGGTAGTGTAACCAAGAGGCAATGAATGAAGGCAGGTGTTATTTCTACCTAGTTGGAAGTCCTCCTTCCTCATCCTTTAAAGAAACTCTCTAGGTCCCAGAAGATTGGGCCATCACTGACTCCCACATCATCTTAGAGAAAATCACCTAAGGAAACGATGCGGGCCAGTTCCAATGATCTATGATGGACTCTGTGCATTCAGAGAGAGGACAGTGTGAACTGAGTGTGGACCACAACATAGTATTTTCACTTTTTTGTTGTTTGCTTTCATTTTGTTTTCTTATTTTTTTTTCCTTTTTGATCTGATTTTCCTTGTGCAACATGATAATTGTGGAGATATATATAGAAGAACTGCACACGTTTAACATATATTGGATTATTTGCTATCTGGGGAGGGGATGAGGAGAAGGGAGGGGAAAATTGGAACAAGATTTTGTGAGGGTCAGTATTGAAAATTATCCATCCATATGGTTTGAAAATAAAAAGCCTTAATAAAAAAAAAATCAAAAAAAAAAAAAAAAAAGGAAAAGAAAAGAAAAGAAAATTACCTTTGGTTTCTGCTCCTTGTACTATTACCAACCTTGGAAGCACGCTGTTCACAGCTGCAACTTGGCCTGGAGTAATATTATTGGTCAGCTGTAGCGCTGTGTGGGGCTTGATCCTTCCACTAGCTCAGCTCCTTTCTGCTGAATTAAAAAAAAACAAAAAAACACAAAGAAACACAAATTTCCATTTGAAATATGAAGGTAGAATAAAAATCTATGGTGGGATCTTTTTATTGCAGTTTTATAAAAAACCAAGTAGATTTTATATAGAGATATGTAGAGATAAAGAGATAGCAAGTCTTTGGATATAAAGACAAAGATATCTATAGATATGACACATAGAGATAATTTTTATCTGCCCAAATGGAAGTGTTCTGGGCCTTGAATGTAATTCAAAAAGATTTCCAGGGAAAAGAATTGACTGGTGAAAGAGGAAGGGTTTTGGTTTTTTTTTCTTTCTAAAAGTCAAAGTACGATCAGTCTAATGAGATGTCCTAGGAAAATATGCTTGTGTACCCTGTCGGTCAATAGATATTGGTAAAATATCTATTGTCCTATGTGACAGGAAATATGCCAAGTAGTCTGGATAGAAAAAGAAGCAAAGACAATCCCTGTCCTCTGGTATTCTTGAGAAACTCACCTCCCTAATTTGGGCCTTATTTTCATCACCCAGCAAGTCATGGAACTAATTTAATTTGTCAAAATGAATTAAACTAAAAACTACCTGATGGTCATAAAGAAGTCGGGACCCAGAATCTAAACACAGACATTTGAGTTCAACTACTTTTTTTGTCACACAGTAATAACGTCACACAATAATGACAACCACCCTTTATAGCTAGAATGTATGATGACTTACAAAACATCATTCCCCCCCCAAGCCTCCCTACAACCTGTGAAATACAGGTTAGTGTTCCTGATTTACAGGGAGGGGGAAGAGCATGGAAGTGACTTGTCCAGGATCCTACAATTAGATAAAATGGAGACAGGATTTGAATTCTAATCTTTCTCTGACTCCACCTAGGCTTGAGTTTTCTTTTTTCCTCTTATGTAAAGCTCTTGCAAACCTCCAAGCATTCCTCAAAAATATACACAATTCCCCCCTCCCCAATCTAGGAATACTATTGTTCTGACAATCTGCCTGATTCTGGAGACCACTCCTCCATCCTACCTATGAGCCATAGAATTAACACATCAATGATAGAAAGCTGGATAAATGTGTCTCCTTGCTTCTGTTTTGCTGCTAATTTCTTTTGGACATTCTGCCTACCTTGCAGTGGCCTGTTTCTATCTCTGTCTCTCTGTCTCTTTGTCTCTGTCTCTATCTCTCTGTGTCATCTCTGTCTCTCTCTCACTGTCTCTCGATGTCTTCATCTTTTTCTTCTTTCATCCCTTTGCTTTCTCTCCACCTAACAAACAGCTAGCTCCAAATGTCCTGCTGCTGCCTTCTCTCATCTTGGCCTCTGCCCCTTGTCCTTGCTTCCTGATGTGATTTCCAAAATTTTTAAATTTTTAAAAAATTTTATTTAGGTTAGACATATACATTCATTTAACATATTTAATTTTAATTTTAATTTAACATATTTCCATATGAGTCATGCTGGAAGAGAACAGTCAGAACAAAAAGGGAAAACCATGAGAAAAAAAAAAGATGAAAACTTTGTGCTTCAATCCACATTCAGTCTCCATATTCTCTCTCTGAATGTGGATGGCATTTTCCATCCAAAGTTTATTGGAATTGCCTTGGATCACTGAATTGCTGAGGTAAGACCTAAGACTAGCATAGTTGATCACAGTGTCTTGCTGTTATTGTGTGCAATGCTCTCCTGGTCCTGCTCATTTCACTTAGCATCAGTTCATGTAAGTCCAGGCTTTTCTGAACTCAACCTAATCATCATTTCTTTAGAACAATAATATTCCATTACATTCATGTACCACAACTTGTCCAGCTATTCCCTAATCAATGGACATTCATTCAATTTCCACTTCCTTGCAACAGAAAAAGAGCAACTACAAACTTTTTTACACATGTGGGTCCTTTTCTGGCTTTTATGATTTCTTTAGGATACAGACTCAATAGAGGAACTATTGGATCAAAGGCACTTTTAAGCTGCCACCTTCTCTTATTTCTTTGCCATTTGGAGATTAAAAATCTTTTTCTCCTCATTTTATACCACAAATCATCACTGTTTGGAACTCATGGTATGCAACTCTCTCCATTAATAAGGATCCATAATTATTCTGCCACTGACACCTTACGGGTGTAGCCTGGGGGAACTTCTGAAAGACTGAATGACTTGCTCAGCATCATATAGCTAATATGGATCAGAGGCAGTTATCTAAATTATGCTACATTTTCCTGATTGCAAGATCAGCCCTATCTATAAGCATTATATCACTCTTCCTCAACTTGCCCAAAGTAAGTCTTTAGGAAGTATTTGCTGATATTAGGTGTGTATCCTAAAGAGATGAAAAAAAAAAGGGGGAAACGATTCATTTGTATAAAGTTATAGCAACTCCTTTTTGTGGTTGCAAAGAATTGGAAATCAAGGACATGCCATCAATTGGAGAATGACTGAACAAATTGTGCTATGTGGTTGTGAGATAATACTACTATGCTATAAGAAATGATGATGAAGAGGTTGGTTTCAGAAAAATCAGGGAAGATTTATATGAACTGATGCAAAGTGAAATAAACAGAACCAGGAGCACTTTATACACAGTAACAACAATATTGTGAGGATGATAACTGCAAAAGACTTAGCTACTCTGATTATGACAATGATCCAGGCAATTCCAAAAGACTCATGATGAAAAATGCTGTCCACCTTCCAGAGAAATGATGTTCTTGATGTACCTGATGAACTCTAAGACAAATTGAAGCCTAATTTTTTTCACTTTGCTTTCATGTGTGTGTTTTCTTTTGCAATATGGCTAATACAGAAATATGTTTTGCATGTCTTCATTTATATAATTAATATTTTACCTTCGCAAGGAGTGGAAAAGGCAGAAGAGAGAATTTGGAACTTGAAATTTTAAAAATGAATGTTAATCATCTGTATAATATAACTGGGAAGTATTTAACAAAATAAATATATAGGTTTTCAAAAAAGAAATTCTGTTATATATGAATGAGTTCTCACCAAAAAGTGACATTTCCTGTCTCTTTATTCTCCATGCCTCCACTATCTCTATTCTCAGATCTATCTTATATGCTGCTACTAGACTAATCTTCTTAAGCTCTACTTTTATCATGTGATTTTTTTTTTCTGCTTCAAAATCTATAATCTCTCATTAATTCCTAGTGCATCCCATTTCAATTCCTCTGTATTTTTCAGAACCTTCTCTCATTTTCCTCTGTCCTATCCCATTTTCTTTGCTGTGATTCCCTAATAAAAACTCTTCTCCTTAAGCTGGGCTTTTTTAATGTCTTGCCCATTATATCCTATTCATTTTTATTTTTTACCCATGAGCTCACTCATGAAATGGTATCACTTTATAGAAGATCTTTCTTCACAACGCTGCTAATAGAGCAAATATCCCCATCTTACAGATGAGGAAATTGATTCCCTGAAACAAGTAATGACTTGTGATCACATAGTTAATAGGGTCTGAGTCAAGTTATTAGGTGGTAACAGTGGATAAAATGCAGGGCCTGAAGTCAGGAAGATCTAAATCTAGCCTCAGGTACTTCCTAGCTGAGTGATCCTGAATAAGTCATTTCACCCTGTTTGCCTGTTTCCTCATCTGTAAAATGAACTGGAGAAGGAAATGGCAAACCACTTCAGTATCTGTGCCAAGAAAACCCCAAATGAGGTCATAGAGTAAGACATGCTCTGTCTACTGAACCATCTAGAAAAAACACAGAGGATCACAAAAAGCACCCCACTTCTGTACCCCATATTAAATAAAGCAGTATAGAATTTGGAGCTCTTTTTGGAGACAGCAGCTGAGAGACCTAAGAGAAACATGGTCTAGCCCTGAAGTCAGGAGAACCTGAGTTCAATTTCAGCCTTAAGACATTTGCCAGCTATGTGCACCTGGACAAATCACTAATTTCTTTCTTAAACCCTCCATCTCTCAAGTTTATTGTGAAGATGAAATGAGATAATATTTCTAAAACACTTCGGAAATCTTAAAGTACTATATAAATATTTGGGAAGCAAAGTCATCTAGCCCAGTGATCTCTAAATTTTTTTTAGTCATGCATGCTATCAGTAAAAAAAAAAAAAAAAAAAATTATATGTATACATGTGTATATATGTCTCTCTCTCTCTCTCTCTCTCACACACACACACACACACACACACACACACACACACACACACACACATACACACACACCCCTATATGGATGAGGGTATAGAGCACTAGCTCTATAATCAGGAATTCAAATTTGACTTCAGATACTAAATGTATGACCTGGGGAGACTGATTACTACCTTTGTTTACCTAACCCCACTGGAGAAGGAAATGATAAACATTCCAGTATCTTTGCCAAGAAAATCTCACGGATAGTATATATAGGCTATGTCTTGATCCACAGTGTCACAGAGTCAGTAATGACTGAACAGCGACTAAAGTTTTACCGTGTACATAATAAAACTTACCCAGACAAAAAGAAATTTTTAAAAGGTAAAATATTTGATCTGAGAGTCACTAGAAAATCCCTGGGACTTATTGAGAAGGTAATAGTAACATGGTGAAGAAAATCACTTTGGCAGCTGAGTGGAGGATGGATCTGAAAAGGGAGAAACTTGAAGTGAGACCATTGAATAGTCTAGGGGAGAGGTGAATCAGGGCTTGAATTCGAGTGTGTGATACATGACAGGGAAAGGGGATGGATGTGACAGATGATGCACTAGAAATGATAAAATCTGACAACTATTTGAATGTGTGGGGAGAGTGGAAGCAAAGGTTAGTGATGCCTTGGACAGTAATAGGCAAGTTCCAAAGAGAAATAGGTTTAGTTGAAAAGATAGTAATGAGATGTGCTATGTAGATTGCAACACATCCAAGCTAGTTCTTTCATCCTGTGTGACTCATTACTCACTTACTGAAAATGAGAAAGTGGTCTTACTCACTGGCCGTTGCTCCAAACACCTGCTGAAGCCAGAAAGTAGTCTGGGGAGCAGATGGGGGTGGGCAGAGAGTGGGACAAGTTGGGGAAGGGAAGAGTGCAGCTGCTTCAGGGTCCTGGGTCCGGTTAGGTTATATAACTGCCTCTGAGGTGCTAGCACACCTGTCACAAACCACAGGAGGCCAGTGGTGGGGCTAGATAAAGTGTAAGAGGGTTGAGCAAAAAGGGGGACTGTGTAATCAAATAGCTTTGAGTAGCTATCAGGAAAAGGAGGTGGGATGAGACCCATCTTCCTACCCTTCCATTGGTTAATCACAAATCCATGGGGAATCATGCCCAATCTTGCCAAGACCTCAGAAAATCTTCCCAAGACCTCAGAAACCCTTTTTTGAAGACCCTTATTTTTGGGAGGTTGGATGTGGAATTAGGAAAACCTGGGTTTAAAATCTGCTTGGGCTTTTGTAAGCAGAAGGATCTTTAGCTACCTCCCAAAGCTTGAGACAGTTCCCTAAGAGTATAAATTATAATTGTAGAATTGTAGAAACTCTACACAGTTTCCCGGGATGAAATAACTTGTATGGGCCAAAAAAAGAAGAAAAACTAGGGAATATTAATAGTATCTACCTCAAAGGATTGTTGTAAGACTCAAATCAGATGATGTAGGCAAAGTGCTTTGCCAAGGATGTGAAGCAGCATTATCAATAGAGTACTTGCCCACAGCAGGTACACAATAACTTATTTTTTCACTGATCAGTTGATCCAGTTACAGCCAATGGCAACTTCAGAACTTCAGATTCTAGGAATGTTTCTTCAGCCTGATACAATCATCTATCTCCAAACACACAGTAACTGTATCTCTTGCTACCACACCTCTGCCTCTCTCTTGACACAGGATAAATAAAATGGGTGCTGCAAGCTCCAGTTCAAGCATATCTAGAAAAGCTCCTTCCACTTCCCTGCCTCCCTTAGCCTTAGTTACCATCTTTAGCCCTGTCCATGGGTCATCTGTCTCTCAAGCCTCTGACGAGTAGCCTTGTTCTGGGGTGCCACTCCCTGAATGTGGAAAATAACACTTAAGGCTTTTCATCTTCAAAGCATCTCCCAGATAAACAAGCATTAATTTAGCGGGACACTCCCCTGTGCAGCTGGCCACTGTCATTATTCTTGCTCATCTCATTTTATCGAGGGACAGACAGCAAGAACAGTGTGAGATTCAGGGACTAACTTGTGCAAGATCACAAGGTGAACCAGGAGACAGAAGGGAAGATTTCTGACCCCTTGCCACCCCAGACTGGAGGACCCTCAGCTCCCTCAGTTCAGAAATACAGGTAGCAATTATCAGATGTCTCCATTCAGGTTAGGCTACCCTTTTTAGTGGAACTTTTGTCTGAAAGTCTTTTTTTGATCTCTTTCAATTATCATAAGTCTTTTCTCACTGAAGGGCAGCTAAGTGTTACAGTGAGCAGAATGCTGGGTCTGGAGTCGGGAAAACATCTTCATGAATTCAAATCTGGCCCCTATGCTTCCTAGCTGTGTGACCCAAGGCATGTCATTTAACCCTATCTGCCTCAGTTTCCACATTTCTAAAATGAGGGGGAGAAGGAAATGCCCAAACTACTTCAGTATCTTTGTCAAGAAAACCCCAATTGGGGTCATGAAGAGTCAGACATGACTAATCCACGAAACAACTTCTCCTTCTCCCAGCCCCCAGTGTTATTTTGCCTTTACTTTCTGTAAGAGACACAGTATAATGTAATGGAGAGAACTGTTCTTATAGTTAGAAGACCTGAATTAAGTACACATCTGACAAATACTGACGTGTGACCCTCTAAGTACACTAGATAGATTCCTGGACCTAAGTAGCAAAGAAGATACTGACCTGCTTGGAAGAAAGACTTTAAGCCAGAAATTACCTGTTCCAATTAAGTAATTGTTCTGGTCTCCCCTTTTTTGTGAGGCAATTGGGGTTAAATGACTTGTGTTATGATTTGAACTCAGATACTTCTGATTTCAGAACTGGTGCTCTATTCACTGTGCTATCTAGCTGACCACTCCATTCTTACTTTAATACTTAAATCATGTATTTTGTTCCTGATTATATGTGTCTAAGCTATTCTTCCCAATAAAAGACTGCTGAAGGCAAGAAATTTTTATTTTTGTCTTTCCAAACCTGGTGCTTAAAACAGTGCCTTGCATACAGTTGGTACTCAATAACTGAATTGTCTCCACATGAAGTTAAGCTCCAGGATCCATCATATCTCCCAGCATCTCTCTCCAGCATAGTTGGCTTATTTCTCCTCCCAAACTCTGATCTTAAACCCAGTACCAATTCTCAGATAGGATCCGTGCTGGATACTTGTCTTCATTATAATAACTAAGGGTCAACCTAAATTAAGCAACAATAAACCTTTTGTGTCCTTTTGATATGTTGAGAAGCAAAAACCAGGGGCAGATTTGAATTTTTCTATTTTTTTCCTCTTCTTCCCCCTCATTTCCAGGCTATGAACAAGTATTTACTGAGCACCACACCTTGTACCACCATCAGGGGAATTATAAGGCAGTATTGCTCATAGGCAGGGACTTCCAGTCTAGTTATGATTGAGAGAAAGGCATAGATCTGGGCATGAGCATATGATGTCACAAAAAGAGCTCTGGATAGGAAGTCTGTTCATTGTCTATGGCATTTGTTTATGTGGTGACAGTGGGTAGGACCTTTTCTCTGACACTTAATTTCTTCCTCCACATCATTATCCATTATTCCCGTATACCTGCTCTACTAGGTTGTGAGGAAAACACTTTGCAAACTTCTGAAATGGGAGTTATTACTAATAAAGAAGAGCACATAATAGCATTTAATATAGCGATTAATCTCCCTAACTTGCAAGATTGCTTTGAGGCTGTCCCACACAAATCTTTATTTCCTTTTAATTTCCCAGAAAAACTCTTTCACTTGACACAACTCCATCCTCTATAATTCTCCCAAAGTTAGACCCAGCTACTTCTTGGTTCCATAAGGAGGTATAAATCCAAAAAATAAATAAAAAACCTCTAAATTATGGTTATGTTCTTTTAAATAAACAAATTAATCTCCTCTCCTCCCCAGTGTGTTTTGCCCATGGGCAGGAAGGAAGCCTAGAGTAGCAACAGTTTGCTCAGGTTGTTCCTTTCATTCACTTTCCTACCTGGCACCTCCTTCTTTTCCTTTTCCAACAGAAGATCCTTCTAGAGTTTCTTAGATCCCAATCCTGTGTACCAATTGGTGATCACCTCTGCCAACTGTCATGGAACCTTCCATCCTACCCATTCCATCATCCTCACCCTTCCCCCACTTCTTCTAACTCTCAACAGATCTCTTTGCACAATAAACAGGGGGAAAAAATAGCCTATCACCAACTGCCTCCTATAGCTAAGCAATTGGATATCCTGTATTCATCTCAATCTCAACATACATTTAACATTTTTCTCTTCAACTCTTCCCCTTTCCCGAACTTTCTATATTTCTTCAGAGGGTACCGTTATCCTTTATCAGCTAAGTTTCTACCCTTAGAATCAGTCAAAATTTAATATTTCTCTGCAACTCTTCCCCTTTTCCTAAATTCTATTTCTTCAGAGGTTACCGCTATTCTTTATTAGCTAAATTTACAGCCTCAGAATTAGTCAACTCTTCCCTCTCCAACTTTATACTCAATCAGTTGCCAACTTTTGTTGAACACAGTGCCTAGTTCACAGTGTCTAATAAGCTTTTGATTGTTAATTGATCCACAATATCTCTGGGATCTATTTCCCTTTTCTCAACTAATCCATTTCTCATCAGCTCTCACCTCCGTCTAATAAAGGATCTCCCTGACTCAAATCCCTTCTATTCTCCAATCCATACTCCATACAGATGTCAAATTATTTTCTTAAAATATAGATTTGACCATATTACTCTTTTGATTAAAGAAGCTCCTTTCTTCCTTTTAAGATATAATACAAACTCTTTCTGATTGACTTTTAAAGGCCTTCACAATATGGATCCATCAATATTTCCAGTCTTATTACCCATTACTCCCCTTCAAGTAATCTATGGTTCAACCACTTGGCTTACTTGTTCTTAGACACTATATTCCATCAAATTGATGTCCTTGCTTTCAGTTCAGCCACCACAGTCATTATTTAGGGGAGGAACCCCCGTGGAGAAGGAGCCAACATCCCTACTACCACCAACTGCCAACCAACTGCCATCAGCAGGGCAGCCAAGTCAGCCTAACTGGAACATCAAGGAACCCTGAGGAAAATACAGGAAGTAGCATGAGTCAGATGGGTCAAACCACTGACCAGCATCTCCTTTCAGATGCTGGTGGAGGTGGCCCAGGATTCAAGAGCCCCAGAAATAGCAACACCCTATCCAGAACACTAGCCCTGCTATCACACCTATCCTCCACAGCCATCATCCAAGGACTTATCACTTATGGAGATGAATCTTGGCAATAGTCTCTTGTCAACCTGGTTAGTGGCCACTGCTCCTGAAGACCAGGAAAGGAAAATTTTCATGTCCTCAGTCTTTGACATGGTCAAATAGTTCAACATCAGAAACAGATTTTCCCGGAAATGGAAATGACTTTAAAGAAGATAAACCATCATCTCCTTTGCTGCTGCATCTAAAGGGCTATTGAGCTTTTCTATTTGCAGAAGATTCCTCCTTTATGTATTGTCTCCCCTAAAAGAATGTGAGCTTTTGAAGGCAGGGAACTCTTGCTTTTCTATTTGGTTCTCAAATATATATTTTATTGATGTCTTTTATTTTGTATATCTCATGGATTTCCTCCTCTATCCCTCTCTGCCTTCCAGATAGTCATCCCTTAAAACAAAGAATTTTTTTAAAAGAAGAGAAAAATAATTTAGCAAAACATCAAAAGTCAACAAATATATGTGCCAAATATGGTGCTATGTGGTAGAGATATAAACATAAGGAAAAATCAATCCTTGTTCCCAGTGAGCTCAAAAGGTTTTTTTGGGAGACAACATGCAAACAGCAATGTACAAATAAGATATGCTGGATTACAGGATAAATAGGATGATCAATAGAGGGAAGGCTTTATCAGCATGGGGACATTCAGCACAAGGAGGCAAGGAGAGACAGGGTTGGGATAGGCTATGATTTACCTTAAAATTTTCCATTTTATGCAATATTTCACACCTGTGGGCCCTTCTGCAAAGAAATCAGAAAGTATCTTCCCATATCTCTTTTGCAGGCCAAGCTTAGACAGTATAATCTATTATAATATCTGTATTAAATTATTTTGTAGTTCTTTCCATTTACAATATTGTCACTGTTTTTGACATTTTCCTGGTTCATCTTACTTTGCTTCATATTAGTTCATATCAGTCTTTGAATGCTTCTCAGAATTCCTCACATTCCTCTTATAGCTCAGTAATATTCTATTACATTCATATACCACAATTTTTAGTCATTTTCAAATCACTGGGCATCTTATTTCAAATTCTTCATCACCATAAAAAGTGCTCCTATAAATATTTTGGTGCATATGAGGCTTTTTTTGAAGGGGGTATCAATTGCCTCCTTGGGGTATACCTAGTGGTGGAATCTCTGCATTAAGGGAGAGGAATATTTTAACAATTTTAATTATATAATTCCCAATTGCTTTTTAGAATAGTTAGACTATTCATAATATTCTTATATTTTGTCAACTTTCTTTGGCAATTTTCTGTGTATGGGGTGGAACAAATGGCTGTTTTGATGTGCATTTCTTTTATCATTAATGATTAGAAGCATTCTTATGTTTGTTAATAGTTTGCAAGTCTTTTTGTAACGTGCTGTTGTCTCCAGAAGCTGCCGATTGCTCTCTGGGAGGAGAACTGCTGTGTCAACTCAAATCTCTCGGACAGATTCTTCTTCCTGTAGAGAGCCGACTTCCCTTCCTGCAGAGGGCTGCCTCAAGTCTGTCTAGATCAGAGACTGACTTTTTCCTCCAGAGCTGCCCTCTTTATCCTCCCAGAGAATGGGCACGGGATAATGCAAGGGCTTCTGGGAAGTTCAAGTACTTCAACCAATGAACTTGCCCTCCTAAGCATGCAAGCTCTTCCCCAGGAATTCACAAGTCAAACTTCCAGGAAAGGCTGGAACTAGAAAATTGTTAAGTACCGACTTAGCACTTAGTAAGAACCTAACATCTTTTGAAAATTATTTTTTCACATACTTTGACTACAATGACTTTTGGTTATATATATACAAATGCATAAGTAACCACACATGTATGTGTATGTATATCTGAACATACATGTACATACATGTGGTTCAGTATGTATTATATGTATGCTTATCTGAACAAAATGCATGTATGTGTATAAATATATATTATACACACACAAACACATACACACATTTGTTGTCTATATGTTTTGGATGGACAATCCTCATCAGAGATACTTGAAAGAAAGATTTTTTTTCCTTCCCTGTTCACTGTTTCCCTTTTTAATCTAGATGAATTACTTGTGTTTGTGTTACAGTTTTTCACTTTTATATAATTTAAATTATCTATTTTGTCTCTAGTAATAGCTTCTTTGCCTTCTTCACCTATCCATAGCTGAGAGGTATACGATGTTTTTCTTTTCATTTTTCATGTTGTTCAGGTCACATACCTATTTTGAATTTGTCGTTGAATATGGTGCACATTGCTGATCTAAGCTGAATTGCTGCCAGATTGCTTTCTAGTTTTTCCAACAATTCTCGTCAAGAGACTTGATATTTCTAAAGCGCAGATATGACCATGTCATTCCTTTCATTAAGGAGCTTCATTCTGCCTCTTAAGAAAGAATATAAACTCCTCTTGTTGACTTTTAAAGCCCTTCATGACATGGCTCCAGACTACATTTCCAGGTTCATTACCCATTATACTCCTTCATGTAATCTATAGTGTAACTACAAGGGCACTTTTTTTCCCTTGAGGATCTTCTGTTCCACAAACTGATTGTTGAAATGAGTTACCAAAGTTGTTTCAAAGCTGACAAACTAAGAAGGAAAAAGAAAAAGAAAAATAAAAAAACAGGCAGGAAAGCTTAGGATTGAGAGCTTTTTAAATTTTTCCACTTGTAACCCATTGTTGCCTGAGAAATTTTTACAGGACCTTGAGCATATATAAGCATCTAGCATAGATATACAAATCAAACATTTAGGATAATCATAAATTAATTTTAAAACATTCTTTGGTATACATATAATTCTATACCATTTATTAAAAATAAAATATGCATACTAATGAGTTGTATTTGTTTATTTTTCCATAAAGAGTTAAATCTTGGTAGAATATTTAATACTTTTTACTTTTGTCAAATTTTTCCATGACCTCCAAATTCAGTTATACAACTCCATATGGAGTTTCACCTTATAGTTCAAGATGCTTTAATCTAGCAAAGTTGTCACATTTCTTCAGATGAACAACTGGAAGCCCAGAGAGGGGAGGAATTTTCCCAGATTCCCACAGTGGATATGCATTGAAATTAAGATTCTGATCACTAGGTACTTAAGCAGCATTGTACAGAGAACATAATACCTGGAGACAGGAAGACCTAAATTCAAATCCTGCTTCAAACACTAAGCTGTGTGATCCTGAGCAAATCACTAAAATTCTCTGTGCCTCAGTTTCTTCATTTATAAAATAGTATTTTATATGGCTTTCCAGTTCTAAATCTATGATTCTGAGAACTACAATTTGTGTCCGAGTCCACATCCAGGCAGCTGGGTTTTGGAGTGGATAAAGTACCAGACTTGCAGTCAAGAAGACCCCAGTTCAAATCTGCCCTCAGAAAAGGATTGTTGAGTTTACCTCAGTTTCCTGAACTGTAAAATGGGGATAATAATGGCACATACTTCACAGCATTATTGAAAGCTCAAATGAGATAATATTTATAAAGTGCTTAGCATGATATCTGGCACAGGGTAGATGCTATAAAAATGCTTATTTCCTTTCCACTTTTATCACAATGTTTCTTCAGGATATACTGAATGCTACTTCTTCAGCGGTCTTTTCACCACCCAGAGACACACACACAACTAGAGATTCCCATGATGCTATTGTTTTCCATTGTTCTAAGGTGGGTATTGAAATGGGGGAAAGAAGGCAGGAAGGAAGAAGGGCTCATCAGAGGAATCTGTACAAGAGTCAGGCTCCAAAAGAAATAAAGGATGCAAGGGATGAGCCCGAGCAGTCATGTTTCCCCTGATCTGTTATGATTATAAGCAATATTTGGTGGGAGGAAAACTCTCCTGGAAGCAGAAACAGTATATCTTGTTTTATTTTTAATTAAATGGGATTTTTTGGAAGCCAGTCCACTCCTTGCTGCCAGACTCACAGCTCTAGTTGTACTCATTTCCTTTGATCAGAAGATGGCTGGGTGACAAGATTGTCTTCCTTAAAAATAGTCCCGGGGAAGGAGAAATCTATTTGAGGGTGCTTCCTTCCCTTCCTGTGGCAAGTAGAGAACTCATAGTAGAGAGGAAAATTTAGTTTTGCAGAGCCCAAAGTCCTAACCTCAGCAACAATTTTGGAAGGCTATTTTTAGGGGTCCTTGTGAGGCTGTTTCTCATAAACTAACTGAAGTAGAAAGTAAAAATGGCTAATAATATACTGTCCAGAATCAAAGTTGAAAATGTGAGGGGGATTGTAAAATGAGGGGGACGGTCTGTCAGGGGAAAAGGGTCTCAGAAAGCATCTCTTCCAACCTGATGGGGAATCCCCTTTACATTACAATTGACAAATGGTCAGCCATCCAATCCGTACTTGAAGACCCCCAGGAATGGAAACCACTTCATTCCAAGCAGTCCTTTCTGCTTGGGAAGGTCTAATTGTTTTACATAAAGCAGGACTCTTTCTACTTCCATCTTTTCACTGTTGTTTTGCCTTTCCGAAGCCAAACAGAGCCAACGTAATCCTCACTAACTTTAGATACTGAAAACAGTGATCATATTTCTTCCTCTCACCCACTTACCCTCCCACTCAAGTCTTCTCCACATTAAACATCTCCAGTTCCTTCAACACAAACAAGATTTTTAAAAAATCTTTGTTATTATGCTGAATCTGAAATTCTTTTGTTTTCCTTCAACATGCTGCTCCTTGAAGGCAGCAACTATTTCTTATTTTTGTTTTCCTATTCCAGGTACCTCTCACAGAACCTGTCCCAGTGCAGAGGTTTACTTAATAAATGTTTTGCTGAACTTGAACTGTGTCACATACTTCCTGCACTATCTGCTCTATTTTTACTACCTCCGGCTCAATACTCTTAGTTTTTCATGATCCTACCTGAGATTTCTCCTCATCTCCTCAACTATGTTGGAAGGTCCTTGATAACAGAGGGTTTCTTAGTGCTTCCTATATGCCTGTACATGACCACCTTCCTAGACCTGGAATCTAGGAAGTTCCAGAACAGTCAAGAAAATAATGCTTTTAATAAGGGCTCAGTGAAGGACATCTCCTTTATTAGACCCTCTGTTTAGGCTTGGGGTTCAGTCACTGTACCCCTTCAGCTTCTAGTATAGTACATGTAAACAGTAAGCACTTAAAATATTATTGATTGGCTTATTAGGGACATTGTATATCTTATTATTTATGAAGTGCCTACTGTGTGCAAAACAAACACTGGCAGGTTCTAAGAAAGGTACAAAGATAGATATGATATTTATAAATCAGTCCAATGCTATACTTTCTCCTATTCTCGGATTCCAACTCCCTTCTCCTGTCTACTCACTAGACTTAAACCTTGGATCACTTCCACCTTCTGCTTCTTCCAACTGGATCTAGTACAAATTTATGTTATCTAATCTCAACTGGCCATTCACTGAAACAAGACAATACCTTTTTCCTCCCTGATTCTCTATTCCACTTTCCACAAAGGCTATTCCAGACTCTTTCTTGACTTTTTAAACCTCTAGCATTACCTCCTCCCACCCTCTCAATTAATGACAAGGCCTCATAGTTTATTTAAAAATAAATTCTGGCTATACACTGAGAACTTCTTCCCTCTTCCCTCTTCCTCCTTCCTCCTCAGCTGACAAACCTTCCCCTTCATTTTACAACTTCCTGATTTCATCCTCCTCCCCTTATCACTTTTTCCCCCTTTATTCCAGTTTTGGATGAAAAGATGGCCTTTCTCTTCTATAACATAACCCTTTCTATACATATACTGTTGATCCCCATCCACTGCTACAGTAAATTTTTCCCATTATAATTCCCCCTTTCTAATTACCAATCTTTTCCTAACTACAGGTTAGGAACATCCAAGTTTCTCCCATCTTCCCAAAATCCTTACTGGAGTCTATCATCCTCTTTCTCTGTCTCTGTCTCTGTCTCTCTCTGTCTCTGTCTCTGTCTCTCTGTCTCTCTCTGTCTCTGTCTCTCTGTCTCTCTGTCTCTCTCTGTCTCTGTCTCTCTGTCTCTCTGTCTCTCTGTCTCTCTCTCTGTTTCTATCTCTTTCTGTCTCTCTCTCTCTCTCTCTCTCTCTCTCTCTCTCTCTCTCTCTCTCTCTCTCTCTCTCTCTCTCTCTCTCTCTCTCTCTTTCAGCCAAACTCCATGAAAAAGCCATTTATACCTCTTGCCAGAAGTGATGAAATTAAAATGCAGAGAAAAAGAGTCATAAATGTTGGGGCATGTAGAAATGTACTTTATTGAACTATGTGTGCTTCTGATTATGGTTTTGTCACAACAGCCCATCACTTTAGATTGACTGTTCTCCATGCCTGCAATATACCCCTTCCTCACCTCTATCACAGAGAATTCCACTCCTTCAAGATGGAGCTCAAGTATCACTATATTAAAAGTTTCTCCTGATCTCCCTGTTGCTATTTCCCTTCCTTCCAAGCTATCTTGTATTTAACTATTTTATATTTATCCTTTTTAAATTTATCATTTTATTTTATTTTTAAGCTTTTTATTTTCTAACCATAGAGTATGGATAATTTTTCAACATTGACCCTTGCATAGCCTTGTGTTTCAGATCTTCCCTTCCTGCCTCCCACTCCCTCCCCTAGATGGCAAGCAATCCATATATTTATTCTTTATAATTATTTTGTGAATGGGTTTATAGCTACTTGATGTCTCCTGTATTAGAATATGCATTCCATCTGAGAGGAAATTATTTCATATTTGCATTTGTATTCCTAGCAGCTAGCAAAGTAGTATGGAGTAGTTACAACAATTAATGTATGTTGATTGTCGGTCCACAAGCATTTAAATGCTTACCATGTGCAAGGCTGATTGGCTGGTTGTCCTTTGTTCTCAAAGAGAACCAAAATGATGTCCCTGTGTTACAGTGTGACCGACTGGGACTGAACAGTCCAGTACAAGCTAGGGATGCTCCACCACAGGTCAGGCATAAATCGTCCATGTGAACAATTGGGAGAAATTCTTTTAAATTTATGCATCTCAAGTTTCTTTTGAGTTTCTTCAGTTTTGCTTTGCTCATAAAGCACAGTGACTTCTCTGACAAGAACATTCCAGGCCGTAATAACCACTAGGGATCCTAAGAAAGGCAAAGACTTGGTGGTTGTCCTCAGGAAACTCATAGTCTAATGAGGGAATCAGCTTGTGAGTAATTAATTCTAAAATATGTAGAGCCTAAATGGGAGATAATCTCAGAAGGAAGGCGCTGGCCACAGAGAGTGATTAAATATTCATGATCAGTGTGAGGGCAAAAATAATAGTCCAGCTGGCATTTATTAGTTACTCCTTTGGGCTGGGGATGGGCTGTGTGGGTGTGCTTATAGCACTGTTTGCTCCCAGTTAACAAATGTTTAGTTTCCTTATCTTGGGGAAGTGTAATTGGTCCTGGTGCCAACCCTTTGCCTGCTTGATCTCACATCGGGGCTTTTAATAATTAATGAAGTCAGGCTTCTCTACAGGCTCTAGCCAAAGGGCCAGGTTCTCTACATTAGAGAGGGGGAAGGACAGTGGGGGAAAATGACCCAGCCCCCGGTTACTAGGTAACCCAAGATAAACATCTTTAATAGGGCCTAAAATACCGACCTCACCTTGGTCTGATGGTGATCTATAGCCGGCATTCATTGTGTTCCAGAACACCGATTCTTTGTAAATGGCAGAAGAAGGACATTTGACTTCCTAGAGTGCCCAAGATGTAAACTGGGAATAACTGTGTAGGTCATTAGTCTTATGGTTTATGAGGCAACTTTTCTAGGAGGGAAATTGGAAGGAAAGAGTGAGGTCCAAATCTCTAGAAAGTTTGCCTAATATCATGACATGCCAAAGTACTCCTTGAAATCATATATCACCCTATTCTTGTCAGAGCCTTTTTTTTTTACTTTTCCAACCTAAAAGTGTTGTGTAAATGCTAGCTATTATTGTCAGGCAACCATTCTACCTGACAAAGAAAAGATCATCTCAGGTTATGCATTATGCTTGAAGCAGGTAAGAAGGAAAAAAGTTCAAGAATTCAAAATGATACATCAACCAATGATTTTCTCTTCCTTTACTGATCTTTTTAGACATTTCTTATCTATATCAGAGATCAGAAAACCTAGAAAAGGGCCTCATACATCATCTAGTCAAAGTCTCATTTTCCATTCATCTGACAAATTTAACCATAAGCCTTCACGTATATAATCATCTCAATAGGATTAAATTATTTCAAGACAAAGAAAATGTTATATGTATATGTGTGCGTGTTTTCCCGCATAGCAATCTAGCAGAGTGCTTTGCACATAGTAGGCATTCATTAAGTATTTGTTGAATGAGTCAATCAATCAGTTCCTAAATGGGGCTCCATCTAGAGACTATCCAGACTGAGGTTCCATAAATGATGAGGATGATCATGGGGATGATGTTAAAGAAATAAGACCATTTATTTCACTTGGTTAAAGTGTGGTATTAGCAAGCCAATGTTATAAGAAACTGATCACCACAATTAAATCTGCACAGAATAAAACTATTTCCCCTCAGCCACAGATTTGTAAGTCTAATCCTGGATCAGCTATCTCATAAATCCATACCTTTAAGACAGTACAGATAGTTTAGAACAAATCTCTCACAAAAACAACTCAAGATGTCATTAAACCCAGTCTAGAAAAGAATTGTGAAGCAATATTGAAGATATTGACCACATTTTTTCCCACCAAGTTGGAGGCAGAAGATTGCTCAGTTATTTTGCTATCTTTTCAGCAATGGATGCTAAGTGGGCTGAACCCCACGGATTAAGCAGATAATTTTTTTGAGACAGAAAAGGATCTAAAAAGGAGTAACGAGCCCTAAAACTTTGAGTAAATTTTCTATCTCAGTGCAAAAATACAAATTTACCAAAATGACTTTTATAATTGGGGAATATAATTCTTAACAGAAACTCCAAAGACAAAGAGGATATGAGAGCTATATGACAAGGAGGGAAATAAAGGTGGGTCAGTATGTAAAGGAAGTAATAGATGATTCATGGACAGCACATATCCTTTGGTATCAGAAAGACCTCCTCCCCAACAGAACAGGAATATTTCACAGAACCAGAATTTAGAGCTGGGAGGGACATTAGAGGTTATCTATTTCAACCAACTCATTTGGATTTGAACCCAGATTCCCAGATTTCAAATTCTTTGCCCTCCCTGATGTACCATATCATCATCATCATCATCATCATCATCATCATCATCATCACAATAATAGCAAGAACAATGGCTAAATCTACATAGAACTTAAAAGTTTCCAAAGCACTTCATATATTATCTTATTTGATTTTCACAAAAGTGCCCTGTAGAAGGTGTTATAATTATCCCCATATTACAGATGAAGAAACTGAGGCTGAGAGGTTAAGTGACTTGCCCAGATTACATAGCTAATATCTGTGGATAGTATTTGAACTCAGATCTCCCGGACTCCAAATCCAGCACTCTACTCATGATACCTAAGGGCTTCCTAGAGTTACACAAGATGGGTGTGGTTGAATTGTAGTCTGTCTTAAGGTAGGAAGTACCCACGTCAATGAAACTGATTCATAAATTTGATTCATCAAAATAACCCTAAGCTATGGGAGACGTAGGAATGGCTTTGAATGAGATTGTAACTTCACTCATTCTCCCTCTCCGGAATCTTCAATCTCTCCCTATGAATTGTTTCTTCTCTACTGCCTTCAGATATGCCCAGGTTTTCTTCATTCTTAAAAAAACAAGAACAAGGCAGATAATACGGCTCAGTGAATAGAACACTGGCCCAGGAGGAAGTGAGTTCAAGACACTTAACCCTTACTAGCTGTGTGGAAAAATCACAGCCCCAATTGCCTCTCAAAAAAAAAAAAAAAAAAAAAAAAGCAAAAACAAACAAAAAAGAAACAAAATCCACAAATTCTTCACTAGACCTTAACATCCCTTCAAACTATCATCCTATAACTTTTCTTTCCCAGCCAAATTCCCTGAAAAACTTGTCTACACTCCCTGTCTGATACTCTCTTCCTTCTCATCCTTCCATGACCTACTGCCCTTTGGATATTTCAAACTAGATGTTTCATAAGCACCTCAAACTCAGAATGTCTAAAACTGAACTCATAAATCCTTTCAAAACTCTTCCCACTTTCCAATTTGCCCGTTACTGCTGAGGGGACCACCGTCCTCCTAGTCACTTGGACCAATAATTTTGGTGTCATTCAATTCAGGCCAGTTCCGATGATCTTGTGATGATGAAAGCCATCTACACCCAGAGGGAGGACTGTGGGAACTGAGTGTGGTTCACAGCATAGCGTTTTCACTCTTTTTGTTGATGTTGGCTTGAATTTTATTTTCTTTCTCATTTTTTTCTTTTTGATCTGATTCTTCTTGTGCAGCAAGACAATTGTATAAATATATATGCCTACGTTGGATTTACATATTTTTACCATGTTTAACATATATCGGATTACTTGCCATCTAGGGGAGGGGATGAGGAAAGGGGTAGAAATTGGAGCACAAGGTTTTTTGAGGGTCAAAGGTGAAAAATTATCCTTGCATATGTTTTGAAAATAAAAAGCTTCAATTAAAAAAAAAAACAACTTTGGTGTCATCCTCATTCTTCATTGAACCTACCCAACATATTCAATCTGTTATCAAATTTTGTCACATACACACACACAATACAGTGTGTATTATGGATTTATGTCCTAACAGCCTCTGTCTTCAATCAGGCTTTCCTCACCTCCCACCTGGACTGCTGTAATAGCCTTCTGTTTGTAGATAGACTACTACAACAGCCTCCTAGCCTCAAGTCTCTTCCAATTTCAATCTATCCCCATCAACTGCCAAGGTAATTTTCCTAAAGCATAGACTCATGTCACACCCCTTACTCAAATAAACTCAGCGGCTTTCTATTACCTCTGGGATTAAATATAGAGTCCTCTGGCATTTCAAGCTCTTTAAATAGCCCCTTCACACTCTCCTGACTCCCCTTCACTTTCCATTATTCAGCTAAACTCCCTTACTTGCTGTTCCTCTCACATAGTACTCCACTTTCTCCTCTGTAATTGTTCACAGGCTATCCCCACCTTACTTCTGCCTCTGACCTCCTGTGGTTCCCTTCAAGCCTCGGCTCAAATCCCAGTTTTGTCCAGGGGTCTTTGCTGGTCCCTCCACAACCCCATCATTCTCCAGCGCCTTCCTCTCTCCATGAGTGTTCCTTGGGGACAGGGACTCTTATCTCCCTTGCTTTGCATCCCTAGTACTTAGCAGTGTCTGTCACCTAGAACACACTTGATGAATGTTTGTCGACTGACTGACCAAGAATGGGGTTAGATTGTCTTTTGGCCTGCTTTGTGAAGAGACCCTCAAGGTTTTCCAACAAAGAAGGAGAGAGACAGACAGACAGACATTTCATCTGAGAGAGACACAGAGACAGACAGATGAGACAAAGAGTGAAAAGCTGCTTCTGGGTTTTTCTCTGACTGCAAGTAAAGTACCTCTGCCAGCTGCTTGCTGCTCCACCCATCAGGAAGGGGGCCAAAAGAAAAAGCCAAGAGAGGAAAAGAGGCTCCTTAGAAGACCTCTGTGTTGCTAAGACCCACCCACTTCCCGTTGAGTCAGGTTATGGCTCAGTTCCTTGCCAGGTTTCTTATTGGTCAGAGGATTCCCTGAGTATTGAAAGCTATTTTACACCTTCCAAATTCCAAGCTCCAGACCAGATCTGAGGAATAGGTGGAGGTGTCTCCACTGCCCAACCACCAGCCTGCCCAGTAAACAAGAGAGCTGCCTCAGTCTAGTCCCACGGTTCACTGGGGCCCACTTTCTGGCTAGAGCAGAGTTGAGGAGAGGCTTTAGGTTTCTCCTCCCCGTCCCAAAGAGCTAGAAGGTAACAAACGGTGACAAATGACAATAATGTTTGCCTGACGCCTATGTCTATAGCAGGATGCTCCCACCAAGATCTCCTATCTGCTCTCCAGGTACTTATTCCAGGGCCCAGGTGATGTAGTGGAAAAAAAGGAAAAGAGAGGTAACTGACAGAGCGCTGCTGAGGATTATTTCTACCCTTTCTTGTTGAATCTAATCTTTGACTACCGTTTTTTGTAGTTCTTGGGTAGCATGGGCTCACTTTAGGGCAAAAGACTGAGAGAGAGTAGAGTTGTGACTAAGCTGTTTGTGAGCCTAGCAGACTGGACTCCCATCCCCTTCTTCCATTCATCCTTCCATTCGATTCCAATGGGAAAATTCCTCCTCATCACACAGCTATTTCTTAGCTTGATTATTGCTGGGTGAAGTCAGGCAACTGACTGACAGGAAGAGTAATGTCGGCTGATGCGATGAATGGAGGTGGAGTCTAAGAGAGACTTCCTAGTCATGATCTGGCCTTTTCTTGCCTTCCTTTTCTGTGATCCAAGCCTGGAGTGTCTTCTCTTTATAGCTTCTTTTCTCATTCCCAGAGATAACTTGATTGTGCAAGATCACTTTAGCCCTGTAAACTCTCACCTCATCAGGACCCTCTCCCCCAGTGCTTCCTTTCCTCCCTCTGATAGGAAGGAGGAGATCCAAGTTAAGGTCCAAGTTCAAGTTATCTCTCTCTTCATTTCCCATTTCTGAAGCCCAAGACATTACTTCACTTTCCATTTCTGTTCCTCTGCGTATACTTCTCCACTCTCTCTACCTGGGTCCCACTTCTCTGCTTTCTGTTTCCTTTTGTAAAGTGCTTCCCTCATTAGCCTCTAAGTTCCTTTAAGGACAGGAGCTGTCTTTTGCCTTTCTTTTTATCCCTCATACAATCCAGCGATTGGCTCAGAGTAGGCACCTAATCAATATTTATTGACTAACTGACTAACCTTCATCCTACTCCAAATATTATCTTAGTCTCTGTTCCTTGTCAAGTCTTTACTTTTAAGGGATCTTAAATTCTGAAAGCTTGCAAGACCCAAAAGAATGACTCTCTAATGGCAGAATTTCCAGCATAGTACTAGATAGCTGGGAGATATTTAAGGACACTGGATTGTCTGGATACTTCAAATCATACAATGCAGGTGGCTGCCTTCTCTATCTGATTGGAAGGCTGGCCTATCCATGTCCTTCTAAGGATACTTCAGCCGCTTTGAAAATGAAGGTAACATATTAGATCAGTAAAGAGAAGGTAAAAGAAGAAATCAAATAATGTTTTCTCCTGTTTCCAGGAGGGCTGAATTCAATTCTTGACTTACTAACGTGATCATGAGAAAAAGCACTTATCTAACCTCGACTTTCTCATCTGTAAAAAGGGTACACTAACATGTGGGCTATCTAAACCTGTTCCTGAGAGACAGCAGGCAAGAGTGCAGAGGTTCCTAATTCCTTTTAGCATCAGGACTATTTTTAATGCCAAAAAACTTTACAAATACCCACATGATAGTGCTATTTATTAGTAGCATCAATTAAGAAAATATTTCAGAAACCCTTTAAAATTATTTTTATTCATCATAAATATTCATCCAAATAAACTTGAAATAGTTAATATATATTGTGGCATACTATTAATCATTCTACAGAAGGTATGATAAATATCATAGTGCTCCTGTGAACTTTTGCTATGACTCTGTGGCCTCCCAGGGGTTTACAACCACTAACTACCCCACAAGTTTCCAATTTGAATTAGGAGTCAAAAGATGTGAGTTCTGATTGAGGCTCTTCCATTAACTGATTGTGTGATCTTGGGCAAGCTTCAGTTCCATCACTTATGAAATCAGGGGTCTGAACCAGATGGTACCCTTTCCATTTGAAGTTCTCTTCTTCTGGACCTCAAGGTTACTGTGTAAATGCTAGATGTTCTTATTGAAATTGGGGCCAAAACGAGAGTAACATATATTAGTCAGGGACAAACTCTCTGACTAGGGAGACTTTTTTTTTTTTTTTTTTTTTTTGCTGAGGCATTTGGGTAGGTGATTTGCCCAGGGTCACACAGCCAAGAAGTGTTAAGTGTCTGAGGTTTGAACTCAGGTCTTCCTGACTTCAGGGCTGGTGCTCTATCCACTGTACCACCTAGCTGCCCCCATTAGGGAGACTTTTTAAAAAATATGATGGAGGCCGAAGAATAAGGAAGGCAGTCTTAGATTGGATGTCAACTCAAAAAGTAACTTCTCTGTGGAAGGTCCGGTAAAAGGTACTAGATTTGTAGTAAGGATAAACAGGGTTTAAATCCCAGATCTGACATGTACAAAATCATCTTTTTATATCTCTGGCTCTCTATTTCCTTATTTGTGAAATGGGGAATAGTACTTGGACTATCAACCTCACAGAGTTATGCTGATCAAGCAAGATCATGTAATATATAAAAGTACTTTATAAATCTTAAAGAGTTAAAAAAAAAAGTGTAATTTTTAAATTATTATTTGTTATACTATTAATTGTCTTGGAGTTTCAAAGAGGAAAACATTCCAGGACGAGAAAACTTATCTCTGCAGGTAGGGATAATAAGATATGTATGCAAATGACTAAAAAACAACTACAGAATCTGAGAAACACAAAGATATAAAAACTCAGAGGGCATTCAGCTGATGGAAAAAATATCTATGCTAAACAACGAGGATACAAACAAAGGCAAGTGATGATCCCTGCCCTCAAGGAGTTTACCATCTAATAAATAGGGAAGACAACAAGCAAACAACTCCGTACAAATAAGCTATATACAGAATATGTTTGAGATAATCAACGAAAGGATAGCACCTTAATTCAGAGGAATAAAAAGAAGCCTATTTGGGGAGGTGGGAGTGCTAGAAGGAAGGCAGAAAAGCCAGGAGAAAAAGATGAGGGAAAGGATACTAGTCATGGAAGTTATAGAGAAAATGCCCAGAGCCTGAAGATAGAATGTCATGGGTGAGTAACAACAAGGAGGAGAAGGAAATACATGATAAATCATGTGATATGTTATGATATGGCATATTATTTTTATTGTCTAATATATCCTGGAGGTTCTAAAAAGAAGTCAGGGGAATTTGTAAAGGGAAAAGGGAATGAGGGTACCACCATGGAAGCTGAGGAATGGATAAAATTGCCTCTACAGACAGATAAATCTCCACAAAGTCCTACCCCAACATCTCATCATAAAGGTGACCCACCCACCGGCTCTGCCAGATGAACACAAGACTCTAGAAGCTTCTACTAGGCTAGAATAGAATCAAACTTGGTCCTTGCAGCAGACATCTATTTTCTAAGAATCAACTTAAGTAAAAACAGGGTCTACTAGACTACCAGAGATGAAATATTTGGCAGAGCAACCTATGAAATACAAAATGATCTTCTGTCCAGTGCATCTCCTTGCAGATTCTGCAGAGTAAAGGAAGAGTGTGAAAATGCTAAGAATCACAGGTTTTAGGCAGCTTACAAACATTGACTTCGCTGTTGGTACTCTAAATATGAACTCTTTGGACACTGAACAAACAAGTGGAATTAAATTTCTTAACAGAATGAACAAAGTAGGCAGGACATACTATTAGTATTGGGACCGTCTCGCTCTAAATAAAGCATGTAACAATATCAGATTTAGAATTAATACCCAGTCCCTTCTTGGTGTCATTAAACCACCACCTCCCTCACTTTCTGTTTTAATATTATCTTGCTCAGTGCTAAATTTTCCATATTCCCTGAGCAGAGCAGAGCGGTGTCTAAATATTGGTTTAGGACTGAGTAAATACTTTCCTTTTCCATAATGGCAAATACACACTGTTTGACTTACAACTCCCTTGATTGGGACAAGCATTTTACAAGGCAAAATGAGTTATAGATTAATTCTGCAATATGTAAGCACCTGTTAGGCAGCGCAAAGCACACCAATACTTGTTATATAAAGCCAGAGCCTTCAGGGTGAAGCTCAAACTCATTAGCTGTGCTGTTGAACAAATGTCAACTCAACTGCTTAAAGCTTTTAAAGGTTCAAAAGAAATGAAAAATAAGTTCTCATTAGTACTTCCCAAGACATCTCCTGTTTACAGAAAATACTAAGCAGCTATATTGAAAATTAAGACTTAGGACTTTCTGATCATTTGTCTTTGGAAATTAATATTTGAAGGACTATCAAGCGAATGAGAGGATGAACAGAAGAGTGGGACACTGGGACCCAAGTGCTGGATTGGGAAGAGAGGATGTGGGATTGAATCTGAGACCATAATTTACTTCCAAGATGACTTTGGACAAGTCAGTCTTTCCTGGGCCCCAGTTTCCTCATCTGTCAAATGACACGCACTCAATAATCTCTAAGGATGCTTCCAGCTTTAAATCTGCAGTCCCACATGAAACTGTGCTATCAATTCTAAGATTACTCAGCCCAGGGTCAGGCCCCTGTTTCTGAATTTTTCTCCTTGGAATCGCAGTCTGTCACAATAAGATAGAGAGCAATGTATCACTGCAAAGGAAAACATGTAGAGGACTCAGATCCACTCCACCCTGGAGGAGCTTAACTAGAGGAAAGGAAAGACAGATGGACCGTGATGTGAAAACAAAGCTGCAACCCAGGCAAGAATCTTCAGTTCCAAGCTCTAAGTTCCAAGGACGCAGACTACTGCTGGAGCTGTAACTAGGGAAGTATTATAAGCTACCCCTGGGGTAATGAAGCAAAAGCATAAAGCTTCACCAAAGAGGATGGTATAGGAAGGAACTTCCCCAGATAACTAACCAAATGGTCACTTCCTATTTTGATTAATTAATCTTGCTAAGTAAGCACTTTGCTCTTTTTCTTTCCTCAGTGTGGCAAGATTACAAGTGTTGTTTGCTTTCTCCAAATTCAGCACCCTGAGACAAAGCCACTATTAAGACACTGCCACCTTTTTCAATTAATATGAATTATAGAATTGCAAAATCGGATCACCAATGTCATCCAAGTCAATCCCTGTCCAAAACGTGAGTCCTTCCTCTAAACTATTTTACAAGTCATCATCCAGCTTCCATTCAATTTAACATATATCTATTAAGCATTTACTCTGTCCAAGGCACCAAGGGTTACAAAGATGAGAAATTTAATCTCTATCTTCAAAGAGTTTATGATGTAATGGGATAGATAAATCAAGTCAATCAGTCAGTATGCAAACAAACATAATTAAAAAATAAAATGGGAGAGGGAGGTATAGTGACAAAAAAAAAAAAAAAAAAAAAGAAAAAGAAAAAAAAAGCTTGCAGCCAAGTGCATTGGGACTAGAGAGAACCTATGTCTTTCTTCCCTCCACCCCCCAACAGCAGTCCCTCTTCTAGAAAATCACAAACCTCCACAAGCTATTGAAGGTTTATGTAACTTGCAGACTTCTGGGTCTGTGCCCAGTGGTTCCCTGGGGGAGTCCACCCCTAGAGATAAGATAGATAAATAAGTGTACACAGTGCACATATAAATTGTTTCTGCTTTATAAATGAAGCACTTTGACAGGTGTATTAATTTTTTCAGGCCATTAGGGCACTCTTCAGTAAATGACTGTCTCAGTATATGAAAGAGCACCTGAGAGGCCTGCAAGAGGCCATTACTGGTCCCATCCCACTCCAGGAGGCTCCATTTATTTAAAAGGGACAATTTATAACTTTAGCATCCAATACAGCATTATTTACTAGTGATAGCAGCAGCTTGTCCTATGAGGGAAGGAAAAAAAAACAGCTCTGCCTTTGGTCCCTTTATGCCTAAAGGAAGAAGATAAAAACTGATGGTCAGACAAAATCCTCTCCCTGGGGTTGTAACTGCACAGCAAGTGATTACAAAAGAAAGCATCTATAATCTTGCTTTTGGCTGTATTTTTCTTATGTGTGTGTGTGGGGGGGGGGGCACAAGAATAGACAGGAAGTAGATCTGCTACTTTTTCTAAATGAAGGAGGAAGGACAAAGGCAGTTAATTGGTTCCAGTTATTCAGTGAATATTTCATTCAATTCCAAGTCTACCTAGAATTCAGAGGTTTTTGACCTGGAGGTCATGAACTTAAAAAATAATATTTTAATGTAATGGGCTTCCTTTGTAATCCTATGTATTTTGTTTTATTTAGGCTTCCCCAGATTGCTAGGGGTCCATGCCACACACAAAAAAGAGAAGCTCTGAATTAGATGGTCACTTCCTTCCCCTCCCTCATTTCCTTGTTTTTTTTGATTAACCTAGTTCATCAACAAGAGGAGCCAAGATTTACTTATTTTCTATAATTACTTATTAAAGTTTTTTCAACAGTGATAGGAAAGTATTTTATAGTTTATTTTTAAAACCCTGTGACACTCCATTTTAAGTTCTAGGGGACGGGGGTGAGGGTGGGAGGAGAAAGACAGAGAAAGACAGACAGACAGCAGATTCAGCCAGGGAGACAGAAACAAAGAGAAAGTCAGAGAGAGACAGAGAGGGAGGGAGGGAGGGAAGGAGAGAGAAGGGGGAAATTTCCCTCAAGGTGGCTGAATGTATCAAAAGTCAAGCAATAAAACCTAAAGCTCCAGATTTGATGGAGTTCAGTTACTTTTAGTTCCCAGGAAAATCACTAGGAGCAGGACAAGGGACCTTAGGAGTTACTAAATTGCAGATATTGTCTTTGTGGAAAAAGACTAAGGCTTTTTGTGGTGGAAAGAGCACAGTCTACAGCATCAGAAAACCCGAGATCATTTCTTTGCTGTTTGTTATTTGTTACATGTGTGACTTTGGGCAAATCCTTTCACCTTTATGGGCCACAGTTTCTCCATTTATATACAATAATGGAGTTAAGGGACAGTGGGAGAGAGAAAAAAATAATTATTTAATTAAAAATAAAGGGGTAGAACTAGTCCCTTTCACTTTTAAATCCCATGAACATGTGACAGATATGCATATTGAGCTTTATTTTCAATTAATCACATCTAAGTAAGGCTGATCTTTCAGAAATTAGGTTAGGCACTACTGTCCAGATCAAATATATGGATAGGTAGATAGGCATTTTAAACATATCTATAGCTATATACGTATGCACTCTAAACTTGATATATGTGTGTGTGAATATGCATTTTGTATATATATATATATTATATAGAAAAAATATATATAGCTGCATATACATAGACAGATAGAGACAGAGAGACAGAGAAAGAAAGACAGAGAGATACACAGAGAGAGAGAGACAGACAGACAGAAACAGAGACCGAGACAGAGAAAAAGACAGAGAAAGACAGAGATAGACAGAGACAGACAGAGACAGGCAGAGAGTCAGAGAGAGACAGAGAGAGAGAGAGAGAGAGAGAGAGAGACAGACAGACAGACAGACAGACAGACAGAAACAGAGACAGAGACAGAGAGAAAGACAGAGAAAGGCAGAGATAGACAGAGACAGACAGAGACAGGCAGAGAGACAGAGAGAGAGTATCATCAAGAGAGGCATTCTCCCATGGAGCTAAGCATGCACATTTAAGCACTATTTGGGAAAGATACTTGTTCTGATTACCAAAGGACATGAATAACCAAAGATTTCCCGTTGGTCCTTGCCTCTCTCTATGGGACAGGAAGCGGAAAAGGGGTATCAGTATGGAATATGTCAAAGAAAACAGATGAATGAAATATCATGAACCTCCTGTTCAATGGATTACAAGGAGTAAGAAAAGACAGCTTCCAATCTCCTCCTAGGCTCTCCTGTGAAATTTGTCCCAGTGAGAAGGATGAAAAGGTCTGTCTCTCAACATTACCATCACCAGTGGAATGAAGGAGGCTCTGTTCTTTCTCCCATGCTTTTTAGCATGATGTTTTCAGCAGTGTTGTCAGATACCTTCAATAAGGAAGAAAACAGCATCAAGCTCAGCTACCACATTGATGGCAAATTATTTAAGTTTTAAAAGCTACAAGCTAAGACTAAAATGGAGGGAGACTTTTAGTTCACTGATGGTTGTCTTTTCAGTGCAGCTTCTAAAACTGAGATGGGCAATAAATCAATTCTCCATTGCTTGTGCTAATTATGGTCTAACCAGACAAGAAAACACAGGTTCTCCACCAACAAGCACCATCATAGAGGAACCATTGGTATAGCAAATGGAGAAATTCTGAATATTATAGATAGGTTCACTTATCTTGGAAATAAACTTTCCAGGGATATACACATAGATGGTGAGGTGGATACACACATTGCCAAAACTAGCTCCATGTTTGGGAGACTCCAAAGGAAAATGTGGAAAAGAAGTGTTAGGCTTCCTACCAAACTGAAGGTCTACAGAATTGCTGAGCTGACTTCATGGTTAGTATACCAGCACCATACCAGGAAACTGAATCCCTTCCATTTGAATTGTCTTAAGAAGATTCTGAAAATCACCGGGCAAGATAAAACACTAGACACTGAGGTCCTTTCTTGAACTAAACTGTGGAGTGCAATTTAGATAGGTTGGTCATGGTATTCAAATGCCAAATGTACATTTGCTTAAAAGACTATTTTATGGAGAAGGCAAATGCTCATGTGGTGGTCAGAAGGAGCAATACAAGGACAATCTCGAAGTCTCTCTGAAGAACTTTGGAAGCATTTGAATGACAAGACAAGACACTGACAAAGCACCACCCAGCATCTTGTGCCTGAACCAAAGAAGACACTGTGCTTTCTGAGCAAGCCAGTTGTTAGTAGCTCAAAAGAACCATGAGGTGCACAAATTTAGAGCTGTCGCCGCTTCAAATGTTCACATGAACCATTTGTGCCTGGTCTGTAGTAGAGCTCATAATGTCTGATCAATCACAAGTGGACACACTCTACCTTGACTCCAACATAATGTCATTTTGCTCCTCTTTAAGAACAAAGGAGAACAACCAATCAATACTCTCTTGTAAACTTCATGCAAGCAGAAAGATTGAAAAGGCTTTTCTCTCAACATTATTATTTCATCACCTCTACTCGGGGAAAGAGATAAAATAGAAGAATCAGCTAAGGACTTGAAGTCCTTCCCCAGGATAGGCCTATATTCTTGCTATCATGTTCAGTAATATTGCAGCAGCAGAGAAAAGGAAGGGAAAGCAGTCTCCTTCCCTTACTTCCTCCCTTATTTACAAAAATTGGCTTGGTCTTCTTAAGGAATGAGTGGATCTATGTCAGTTATCAGTCCTCTTTAGACACTATTCCCAGTCACAGGGAGATATGAAGACCAATTAGGAGTTGCCAGTCATGCCTATTCTTTGGCAAGTGGCCAGAGTATGTCCCTTCTCACTGAGCCAAAGCACACATATCTTTTCCAAAAGAAATTCCCAGTTCAGTAGATAAGGGATTAGGGTGGGGAAGAGATCTCCCTTGACTACCCCTGGATGTATACAAATAAAATTTATTATTGAAGAATTTCAGTATGAACAATCAACTAATATCATACTGACACATATTAAAGGAACAGAAATCACTATAGACTCTTTAGAATCTTTTCATTAACATACAACTGATTAGGCAATGATGGATACTTATAGAAGCATCAATCAGTGACTAATTTGATCCTGGTTTGCCTTCTAGGCTTAAATAAAAAATATTTCACTCAGCTATCCCTGAGCCAAAATCCTACCCATGCTTTAAGAGTCCTCTCAAATGGTTATCTACTCCATAAAGAAAGCTGACTCCTGAACCTAAAAGAGATCTCTCCTCAACCTGAACTATGTAGTAACATTTGCTAACACTTAAAAATTATGTCTTGTAGTCTACTTTATAATGTAGTTATTTTGTTCTATGTTTAACCCCCAAGAAAATTAGAAGTAAGCTGTATTCAGGCAAAGACTGATTTATTCAGTTGTGCATACAAATACTACCTAGCAGAGAGTTTTCCACATTGTAGTTGTATAATAAGTATTTTCAGAATGAATGATATTTATAAGTAAAATAGACTCTGGAAAACAAACCCAAACTTAGAGAGTGACCTACAAATGTCACAGATAGTAATCATTATTTTGTTTTTAAGTCTGTCAAAGAAATAGAGGTTACTCTCTAAAAATTTAATGCAATTCAACAGACTATTGTTAGAGACCTATGGGGAAATGAAAAGTTTCAATGCAGGGGCCTCTGTCCTAGTGGAACTTAGAAGGAAATCTTTCAGAGAGTAATAGGAACACTAGGAACATGGAAGGAATATTTGGAGGGCAATTAACTGGCAGATAATTAGTCTTCTCCCAAATATAACAACCACTCCCATTTCCATAATACTTTTAGCTTTAGTGCTTTCCTCATAGTAAACAGCCTTGAAAGATGGTCAGTGGCCACATCATTTTCCCAGTTATGTAGATGAAGCAACATAGTCTCTGAGAAGTAAAGTGATTTGCCCACAGTCCCAAGGCTAGTAAATCCAGCTCTTCTAGTTCCTACTACATCTCTTTCAGACATCACAGAGCACTTTGTTTTGAAGCTCTGTAATGTGTTTGGTGCATATTATTATATATTGTATTCTCCTGTTTGGTGTCTTAGACTCTGCAGACGGTAAATTCCTTGAAGTCAAGAACTATGTCTAAACTTGATGGTTGTATTGCTACTACCCTCATTGCTTAATTCTGTGCTCTGTACAGGCTTCTAATAAATGTCACACAATTGTATTATGTTGTATTCTTGCATGATTCAAGTTACTTTCAAGGAGGCTCCCAAACACTTTCAGTAGGCTGACCTACAAAGCTTGCTGCTCCTTCCCACAGCACCCCACCTAAGTGATGTCTAGATGGGATACAGGCAAAGGGTGCTACGGTGAGAAGAGTATACTGTCTCCACCGATCCACCTACAAGTGGATGAATCGCAGCCTCCCTGGATCTCACTTTCCTCTTCTGTAAAGTGAAGGGGATTGATTTAGATGATGTCCAATGTCCCTTCCAGCCCCAGAATTCTGATGTTATGAATTAGTGAGTCCCATCAAAGGCAGCTGTTGGGGAGGGCAGGAATGAGAAAGAATACTACACACCTTCCACCTGACCTTGCCCTTCCAGACATAGCTTGGATGGAGCCGCTTGCTGCTCCCAAATATCCCCCCCCAGTCACAGTCTCATTGGATTCCTGGAAGCTGCTTCTCGGCTGAGCTGTGTACATGCGGGGGCCCTCGCTGATGTTCTAATAAGGGGATTATTTCCTCTTCCGTTGCTTTTAGAACCTCCGCACTCCCCGGGTCGCAGCTTTGACAGCAGCACCTCCGCGGTGTTTTTCCATAGCTAGGATTAGCCCTCTCCTTCCTACCCCCCCCTTTCTTCTCTCTCCCCCTCCCCCTCCCCGTCCCAGCCCTCCCCTCTCCTCTGTTTTGGCTCAGTATTGCTCTTCTCGGAGAGACTACTTGAACAGCCATAAACCCGAAATGCCTAAGTAACAAATGAGTCACAAAACTTCCCTGGGCCCGGGCTCTGAGGATCTCGGGGTGTGTTTAGGGGTAAATAGTAGAGGAGCTGGCTGCCCAGAGAGAAGAGAAGGGAGAAAAATAGACATTAAAAAGAGCAAGTTGGCCAAGGAGGCTGACAGCATCTGAGTGGGCTGGAGGGAGGGCGGGAGCGCAGGGGAGCCAGTAGGCGGGCAGCACGGAAAGGTGAACTTGGAGTTGTGGTCCGTCCCACCCCATCTGACTCAGGCGGTGGGGAGGCCCCCTCGGGAGCTACAAAAGCCTGGCTGTCTAAGAAGGCTCAGCTGGAGCAGTCACCTGACTGCCATCCTGCTTTGTTTACAAGTTCTGACTTCTCAGGCTTCAAGAGTTCTTTCAAAAGGCCTCTGCAAGGGCTGTTACCCCGAGAACTTGGCAGCGGATCTGTCCCGGGGCCAGCTCGGCTCCCCCCTCCTCTGAGATGCTGAAAATGGAACAGGGCGAGCCGAGCCGTCTACAGGGACGGGCCCTCCCTGGCCCGCCTGAAAAGAAGAGGTGACTGTTCCTCCACGAGAACTCCGGGGCCACCCCAGCAGGGGCTTCCTTCCCCAGGGGCAACGGGGGGCTTTCTCCCCCAGGGGCAACGGGTGCTCCTCCCTAGATCTTGGGTACTTTTGGTACTCTGCTGGGTAGGGAGGGAGATCCAGCAGTCTTTGCCCTTGAAAAACTGTGTAATGAACTGGCTTCATGGGGATTTCCTGGTCTAATACACCTCCCCCCCATTCCCACTCACCCACTCACCCACCTTGTTTTGTGGCTCACCTGCATGAGAACAAAAATTTCTACAGGAGCCATAAGTCACATTTCTATAGCCTTCTAAGTATGAATAGTACATTTTTACAAGCGAGGACTCTGAGTTTGGGAGACATGAGAGGAAATGTCTACGGTTACACAGCTAGGGTAAGAGTTTGTGTGCATATACATATATATGTATATGTATTCGTTGTCTCCCCCATTAAATGTTCATTTATTAATGGAGAGTCAAAAACAGTCGGTCTAGAATCAGAACAAGACAAAAACAGGTGGACAGAGCTACAGGACAGCTCCTGCAACTTTACAAGTCTGGTATCTATTTCTCTTCATCCCACTGCTTCTCACCAATTTGTCAAATAACAATTTATTAAGTATCTAATATGTGCCTAACTCAACCCAATCCAATGAATTCTTAATAAATTCCTGTCGTGAGCACTGTGCCACATAAATTCTGAGGATACAAAGACAAAATTTTTAAAAAATACTCTCTGAGTTTATATTCAAGGAGGGTGGGGAAGAGAGAGGAACACAATGTAGCTAGCACCTTATTAGTGTATAAGCAATTCTTTGAGAGGGGGCAAATTCAGAAAAGTTTCTGATAGTTGCCTGAAGGAGACCAGGGATTCTAAGGGGTGATGAACTCTCTTAGGAGAGGAAAGGAGGGAAAGTTTCTAGTCTTGGAGTAAAAGCACTAACTAAGGCACATCAGATTCTGGAAACAGTTCAATTTTCACTTTTGCCACTTATTATACTAGTATAAATTTAGATAAATTATTCTGTTGGACTCGGTTTCCTCATCTGTGAAATGAAGGAGTTGGATTTGATGACTTCTAAAATCACTTCCAGATCTAAAAATATGAATTTATGATCTCAGAAGCCAATTTGGCTAAAATGTGGAGGTCATGGAGGGAAGGGGAAAGGGAGGAAGTAATGTGTCAGAAGCCTAAAAAGATAGACTAAAACCAGATAGTAAAGGGCTCTAAATGCCCAGCAATGTTGCTGTGGTATTCCACACTGGGCTTTTGGGGGGAGGGGTGGGAGAGAAGGAGATGATAATGCTTTCGGACAAGCTCCACTTGAATCAGACTGCCAGTGAGCTGACTTTTTCTCACACTGCTTTCTGTGGCTCCTTCCGGCCCAAACCAGGAAGTTCAGGGGCCAGTTTTAAAATAGTGATAAACAAAGCAAGTTAATTTGAGTGGTTTACACTGGCAGCTCTAATCCAATGCTGCAGCTGCCTGTCGTCCATGTATTTGAACTTGACCTTTAGGTTTGATCTTTCTCCCTTTGCTCTCCCACCCCTGTCATTCACAACCATAAAACCAGATGCTAGTGATTTGGAAAGTGAAAAACCTGATTGAAGAGGAAGTTGAATATTTTACATGCTAAAGTCTCTAGAGAAAGGGGAAGAAAACAATCCTGTGATATACAGAGAAAGAGGCAGGTATAGAACTTGATAAAGGCAAGCCTTCTGCTTCCATGAGGTTCCTTGGAAAAGGGTAAACTCAAGGGCTCTATTGCCATAGCACTGTGAACAACCAAAAATACTCTTTGAAAATGATGGCTGGATCTTATTGAAAGACGTTTTTAGCCTTATTTGCCCTTAAATTACAGATGAAAGAACTTGAAAATTTTGAGAATTTCTCATGATGTTGCCCTAATGTTGCAAACCTTACTCATGTGTGGATTATATAAATGCTTCTTATGGATAAATCTGTTCATGACTCCTCTCCTCAGAAATCTTTTCCTCCCCAGGAAAGCTCATGATTTCTGGCTGGACATAGAATTTTTGAGGCAAAACCAAATGGATAGTGCAAAAAATGTGAAGGGAGGGCGCACATGTGCAATGAGAATTATTTATCACTTTAGTAGTACCTATCCTGTAGAGTAGTTGTGAGGTCAAATGAGATAATATTAGAAAGAGAGAAAATATTTAGCACAGAACCTGCCACATACTATAAATTTTATATATCTCTCTCCTTCTCCTTCCCTCATAGGATCATTACTCAGCCTCAATCAATTCCCTAGGTCTCTCAATCAATTCTTCAGCAATGTAATATAATGCTCCAACTCCTGCCCCTATGGGAGAGATGGGAGAGAGAGGCAAGAGAGAGAGAAGGCTAGTCAAAAAGTAAAAAAGACCTGAGTGCAAGTTCTGACTCTGACCCCAGATATTATATTCTCTCTCTCTTTCTTCCTCCCTCCCTCTCTTTCTCTGTTTCTCTCTGTGTGTGTATCTCTCTCTGTCTGTCTCTGACTCAGTCTCTCCCTGTCTCTGTCTCTCTGTCTCTCTCTCTCTTTCTCTCTGCTGAGGCAATTGGGGTTAAGTGACTTGCCCAGGGTCACACAGCTAGGAAGTGTTAAGTGTCTAAGACTAGATTTGAACTCAGGTCCTCCTGAATTCAGGGCTGCTGCTCTATCCACTGCGCCACCTAGCTGCCCCATAATTCTAGAAGATGATAAATTGTACAGGGTGTTGGATTTTCCTCTTTGAAAGGATCACACCAAGTGTTCTATATACCAACAAATTATAGATCTAAAATCCTTCCCTCAACAACTTACAAATAAAAGTTTAGCTAAAACACTTTCATGATAGAATCACAGACTTAGAACTTAAAAAGATGTCAAGGCCATTAAATCCAATCATTTAATTTTGCAGCTGAGAAACTAAAACTCAAATCATTTGCCCAGGCAGCAGCAATAGCAGCAATAGAAGTGTAGCAGCAGCAGCAAGTAGCAATAGTGTTAATGGATTATTATAATAGCCTATTATTCCTATCTTCAAGCAAATTACATTCTAGAAAAGAGTAAGATCCCAATATAGTCTATTCTAATATAGTACTTAGTACTATCCCAATGTAGTCTAGAATATTGCATAAAATGCAATATTACATGGTAGTTACATTAATGATTTACAAAAATTACTCTGTGAAATCTGAGGGGGAAAAGTTATCATGCACCAAGGATAATTACAGAAAGCTTCCTGGAGGATATCAGTTCAACAGGTAAAAATGGGAGTTATCATAGGCATGAGGAATCAAGAAATCATGACAGAATAAGGCAATTTGACTAGAACTTAAAGTATATGGAAAGGAATAATATAATATCTTGGGATAGTAGATAATGATATAGAATGGTGCTTACTGATAAACTAACCAATTCTTTCATTTTACAAGCCAGAAAACAGGTATCAAGAGAGGTATCAAGTTGGTTGTCCAAGATCAAATAAGATAAAGCTAGAAAAATTAGGTGATTACAGATTACCTTGAATTTGATGAAGAGTATGAACTTTATCCAAAGACAATAGAAAGCCAATAGAGGTTTGTTTTTTGTTGAATGGTTGGTTTGGTTTGGTTTTGGCAGAGTAACACAAAGATTTAGGCAACTTATTATAGCAAGAGTGAGGATGGATGATAACAAGGACTATGAGGAAGCTATTGGAGAAATATAAATAGACAGAAATATGGGCCTTAGCTAAGTTGGTCATAGTGGGAATAGAGAGAATGGAGGACTGCTAGAGATGGTGATAAAATGCCCTATTAGGATCTGTAGACCTGGTAACTGATTAGGTTAAATTGAGAGGCAGTTTGGCAAAGCATAAAGTCCTGGTCTGAGTCAGGAAAACCTGCTTTCTGGTCCAGAGCCACTTCACCTCTCTGAATCTTCTGTCCCTCATCTATAAAAAGAGGGGGTTGGACCAGATGGTTGCTTTAGTTCCCTTCCAGCTCCAGAGCTATGATTTTATTTAAGTCAGGCATAATGAAGCATCAAAGATAATCCAGAAGTTAGTAACACGGAAATCTGGGTGAAAAGTGAGAGCACAGAGAGAATGAAGACAGATGAGGAGAAATGTTAGGAATAAATATAAAGAGTAAAATATAGATGATGGTGAGCTGATCTGTAGGTATTTGGAAACGAAGACCTGGAACTCAAAGAGTTTGTTCAGATGAGAGGGAGGAAAAGGGAAAAAGGGGGAGAAAGAAGAGAGAGAGAGAGAGAGAGAGAGAGAGAGAGAGAGAGAGAGAGAGAAAGAGAGAACACGAGTGTTAAAGATAAGATAGATAGGTAAGTAGATAGAGAGATTTTGGAGATATTTACATAGCAGGGGCAGTTGAACCCATGTGAATCAATGAAACTGAAGAGAATCAAGTCAAGAAAGGCCATTGGATGAACATCTAAATTAAGGGATCAAGAAGAAGATGAGAAGTCAGGGCATGGATGATTAAAGTGGTAAAAGGAGAACTAGATAAGTGAAGCATCTTTGAAGTCAAGAAAGGAGAAAATCTTCCAGAGCATGGGAAATAACATCAACAACTTCAGAGAGATTATATGGAATGAAATTTATTTTGAAAAGATCTTTAGGATTATTGAAAAGGTGGTCATCATGGACAGTGTGGTATAATGAAGAGGGAGTTAGCCTTGGAATTAAAAAAAAAAAAAAAGGCCTGGGTTCAAATCCTGCCCTTGATCATCACCAGCTATGAGATCATGAATAGTGTAGTACCTCTGAGCCTCAGTTTCTCCATCAATAAAATGGGAATAGTGATATTTTACTATCTAACTCACAGGATTATTATGATTCTCAAATAAGACAATTCATGTCAAGTATTTTATAAACATTAAAATACTATATAAACATTAATTTCCTCCACTGTAAAAAAAAAAATGATCTCAAAGATCTCTTCCATCTCTAAATACAGGATCCTATGGACTTCCCTAGCTTTGTACTGCAGTCGGGAAATAAAAACATTTTTTCTCCATCTGCCCAGCCTCTTACATTTGTTTGCTAAAAGATATCTGGCTTAACCAGGCAAAGCATCCTATTTATTTTCATTCCTCTTACCACACCCTCCTTCCCCAGGAGAGCTCCATTCCTTGGACCCTGGTAATCACTCCTAATCCTCAACATAGCTGTCCCATGCTGCTTGGAGGTGGGGAGTTGGCAACTGACTGATAGAGGATGCAATGCTTCATTCATTCAAGGCCACAGATAGGGCTAGGAGCTAGAATTGCACAATGGGCCAAAACTAGTTCCCAGGAGTTTGGGTGTGCTTCTGGGAAGGATAGTCAGTACCTAAACGGGAACAGCAAAGACAACCAAAGGGTGACCAAATGAACTATTTCAGTTGTTCCTTTAAAAATAAAATCCCACCTAAATTGGACAACCAATTGTCCCTATGACTTGGAACCTTGAATTGAGGGGGAAAAAAAATCTCCCTTCCTCTTTTCCCAGATTCTATGATTAAACTGAATTTCTGATCTGTTATAGAAGTAGATCACTCCCATGAAATGGTGTCTTTCCCCAGAGAGAAAATTTGGCTGAAAGTAAGCATTAAACCCAGCCTTTAAGCAATTAATATTGTACTCAAAAAACACTGAGTGAGAACATCACAAAGAGATTTTACCATAATTCTACATCCCCAAAATGTGAAAACTGGAGGGAAGTCCAGGCCCCCAGCAGAAGCCCATCTGTTGTGTTTCTAATGTGATACTCCTCTGTTTATCTTTGCTGGATTCTCTCACTAAGTGAATAAGGGAAAAAAAGTGATATTTTTAAAATTCATCTGCTAGTATTTATGCAAACATATTTCTAGCTAAGTGTGTATTGAGGAAAAGCAGAGAAACAAATGTCTTCAAAGGGTCATAGCGGGGCTAAGCCAGAAAAATCAAGAGAAATGGAAGTTGAATATAAAGAGAAAAGATTCTGATTCAAATTTAACATACTTTTATTAAGCATTTATTGAGTGAAAAATACTGTGAAGCATGGAAGGTGAAGAAAAAGTGAAGACTGCCCTCAATAAGTTTTGAAAATAGGACACATAAGTAAGTCTTCAAACAAATACCTATCATACAGTATTGGACATGTTAAATATAAAATCAAGGAACTGAAACCCACATTAATTTCCATATTTTTTCCAGGTTGACTCAACCACACAAATATTGAACAATTACTGTGTGTTAGATACATTGACTGCACTGACTGTTCCGTGCCTAGAATTCTCTGCCTCTTCATTTCTACCTGTTGGTTTTCTGGCTTCCTTCAAGACACATTTCAAGTCCTACCTTCTATGGGAGGTCTTTACAAGTCCCTACCATCTCTCCTTCCATCTTCCCCCGCCTATGCCTTCTCTTCTTATATCTATTCTATATCCATAGCTTTTATGTACCTAATTATTCTCTCCCCCTTTACAGAATTTTTTCCCTTTTGTGATCCCAACACTTAACACAGTTCCTGAAACAGAGCAATAGCTTAATGAATATTTCAATCAATAAACACTTATTAAGCACTTACAAAAAGAGATACAAAAAGAGGCAAAAGAAAGTTCCTGCTTTCAAGGAGCTCATAATCTTGACTGAAAGGCTAATGGACTAAAACCAAACATTTCAAACAGTTCTTACCTTCAAAGAACTTTTATTGTATTGTGGAAAAACACACACAGAGCAATAAATAGGAACTATATAGAGAGATGTGCTCTTTCTCGTATCAGAAAACTCCTATCAGAAGCGGCATCTGACCTTTGTTTTTCAAATGGCTGGGGAAACTAATTCCAGTTCAATTCAACATTTATTAAGCACCTACTGTATGCTTAGCAACCATCATTTGATATGTGCCAGGCTCTGTGCTAAAGAACTTTGCAAATATTATCTCATTTGATCCTCACAACAACCCAGAGAGGTAGATATTATTATTATTATTACCCCCATTTTATAGTTGAGGAAACTGAGGTAAACAGTTGAAGTGACTTGCCAAAGTTCACACACTCTATAAGTGCTTCAGTTTAGATTTGAAGTTAGGTCTTCCTGACTCCAGACCTAGCTCTCTACCTACTGTACCACCTATCTATGAGAAGACAAAGTACTGGGTGAGAACAAAGATTAAATAAAAGCTAGTTCTTGTCCTCTTGAAAGGATAAAGCAGATAGGAAGCAAAATGATTCAGGACATTTACATTAGAGATAAAGGATAAAACATTTAATTGGTATAAGGAACTCCCAGACCAAAAAAAAAAAAAGTAAAACACACACCACACACACACACACACACACACACACATTCCCTCCCTCCCTCTATCTAGCACTGGCCATGACCTTCATTACAAACTTTGTAGTCTTAAAAATTTGTCTGGAAACATGGAAATATTGTGTCAGAAGTGGGACTCTTAGGGCCAGTCCTCTATCTGTTGTACTTAATGACCTTCTAACTATGTTACATAAGCACAATATGAAGTATTATATGAAGTATGTAGTTGTAAAAATGATGGAGGGCATCCTGGAGAAGGAAGGCAGCATTGGAACTGAGCAAATAGGAAGCAGAAAGATCTAAGAATAGGAGGGGGGTGGGAACAAACAGGAAATTGGGGACAGCATGGTCTAAGGGAGAGAGGATAGTCTGGTTTGGCTGAAATGTAAAGTAAAATGAAATAACACTAGGAAGGTAAATTGATGCAAAATTATAGAGAGCAACAAATGTCAGAAGGAATTGAATTTCAATGTGCATACCCTTTGATCCAGCAGTGTCTCTATTGGATCTGTATCTCAAGGAGATAATGAAAAAGGGAAAAGGATCTACATGTGCAAATGTTTGTAGCAGCCCTTTTTGTGGTAGCAAGGAATTGGAAACTGAGTGGATGCCATCAGAATGGCTAAATAAGTTAGGGTACATGAATGTTATGGAATATTATTGTTCTGTAAGAAACAACCAGAAGGATTTCAGAAAGACCTGAAGAGATTTACATGGACTGATGTTAAGTGAAGTGAACAGAACCAGGAGAATATTATAAACAGCAACAAGAAGAATATATGATGATCAATTCTAATGGACATGAGTTTTTTTCAACAGCAAAGTGATTCAGGACAGTTTGAAAGGTCTTGTGATGGAGAGAGCCATCCAAACTGAGACAGAAAACTGTGGGGACTGAGTGGGAATTACAATATATTATTTTCACTTTTGTTGTTGTTTGCTTGCATTTTGTTTTCTTTCCCACTTTTTTTTTTTTACTTTTTGATCTTATTTTTCTTGTGCAACATGATATTTGTGGAAATACGTATAGAAGAAATGCATATTTAATATATATTGGATAACTTGCCACATAGGGAAGGGGGTGGGGCTAAGAAGAGAGAAAAAATTGGAACACAAGACTTAGCAAGGGAGAATGTTAAAAACTATACATGTTTTAAAAATAAAAAGCTTTATAAAAATAAAAAGAAATTAAGAAAAAGAAGGAATTGAATTCTACTTCTGATCAAATGAGAAAATAATCAAAATGGCTTGATAGTACTTAGTAGATCTTAATAAATGCTTAGTTCCTTCCTTTTCCTTTGTTCCTTTTGGGAAGCTACCAAAGGTTTCTTTTTTTTTTTTTTTTTTAACTTTATAATTATAACTTTTTTTGACAGTACATATACATGGGTAATTTTTTACAACATTATCCTTTACACTCCCCTCTGTTCTGAATTTTCACCTCCTTCCCTCCACCCCATCCCCTAGATGGCAGGTATTCCCATACATATAAACTATGTTATAGTATATCCTAGATACAATATATATGTGCAGAACCGAATTTTTTTGTTGTTGTTGCAAAGGAAGAATTGCATTCAGAAGGTAAAAATAACCTGTGAAGAAAAACAAAAATGCAAACAGTTTACACTCATTTCCCAGTGTTCCTTCTCTGGGTGTAGCTGATTCTGTCCATCATTGATCAACTGCCACCAAAGGTTTCTAAAGCAGGGAAATGGCACCACTGGATCTTTGGATAAAGAGTAGTCTGACAAATGAGTAGATAATTATCAATTGGGGAATGGCTGAATAAGTTATGATAATGTGAAAGTAATAGAATATTATTATTTTATAAAAAAAAATGATGAACAGGTTGATTTTAGAAAGGCCTGGAAAGATTTATGTAAACTGATGCTGAGTAAAGCAAACAGAACATTGTACATAGTAACAGCAAGATTGTGCAATGACCAACTATGATAGGCTTGGTTCTTCTCATCGGTTCAGTGGTCCAAGGCAATAACAATAAATTTTAAATGAAAAATGCCATCCTCATCTAGAGAAAGAGCTTTAAATACTGAAAGAAAATCAACATGTTACGTTGACTTTTTTTCTTCTGTTTTTTTTTTTCTTGTGGGTTTTCCCTTTGCTCTCTTCCAACATGATTCATATGGAAATATATAAAAATAAGTATATGTATTTAATTCTTCCCCCCAAAATGTTGTTTTACATGTAACTGAGAAAAATTTTTTAAATTTTAAATGAGGAAAAAAATAAAATAAAATGATAAAAAAAGAAAGATTAGACATCAATATGGAAAATGGGATAAAAGGAGAAAAAGGCAAGGTGAGATGACTTTTTGGGATATTATTTCAGTAGTCTGGGTAGATGAGAATGCATGTCTGTACTAGTGTGGAATCACCTGCAATGGAGAAGGGCGTACAGATATGAGAAACATTACAAAGGTTGAATAATCAGGACTTGGTCACTAATGTCATTTGAGATGAAGAAAAAGAAGGAATAATGTGGAAGACTGAGAAAAATTATGTAGATCATAAAAAATAGGAAAATCAGCTGGAAGAGGTGGTTTAGGGAGAATGATGTAAGCTTAAAATTTCAAAATGCTATTTTGAGTCATTGATGGGCAATCCAAGAGATATATCCTATAGATAATTAGAAATATAGGCCTTCAGTTCTGAAGTGTCCAGACTGGATACCTGTATTTGGGAATCAACTGATAGAGGTACTAGTTGAAATGACAACATTGAATGAAATCGTCATGGATGAGAGAGAAGAGGGCCAAGGACAGAACTTCACAGAACTCCCACTTTAAAGAAGTAGAGCTAATCTTTAAAAGAGATTAACTATCTTTAGAGAGATAGTGATAGAACCAGAACAGTATGCTGTCTCTAAAACTAAGAAGAGAGCATCCTATTAATAATAATAGCTCATAATTATCTGATTGTTAAATATTCAGCGTAAATACTTAGAAATAAACAAGTATTACAAATAAAGAATTGACTCTGGGCAAGTCACTTAAACCCAATTGCCTCAGCAAAAAAAAAAAAATATATGTATATTGTTTTGCAAATTATCTAGACTTAAAAGCTAAGAAGAGAAGTGTTAACAACACAGACAAAATTTTTAAATGTATTCAGCATATTTTTGAGAGTCTGTTGTGAAACATTTACCAGCATACCTCTGACTGTAAGAGAAGAGAAATTTATTACCACAAGCTTTTATCTTTTTTCATCATCTTGAAATTTAAAAACATTATCTTGGAAACTTCTTTTATCTAAGAATATTAGAATATGATTTTAGTGAAAAGATTATTTGTTTGAACCCTGGAACTCAGAATGATTTATTATACTAGATGCAATATAGTATAGAGAATGAGGGTCAGCAAACCACTATGGAAGGGAGATGTATATGTGTGTATGTGTGCAAATTCAACCTTCTAATTGGTTTTGTATGGTCCAAGACTTAAGAACAATTTACATACTTTGAAGTAAAGTTTTATTGGAGCAGTCATGCTCTTTCATTTATGTACTCTGTCTGACTGCTTTTTCTATACAACAGCAGAGTTGAATTGTTGTCAGAGATTCTATATGTGGCTCATTCATCATTTTCTTTATGCAAAGCAGGTATAATTCTACAGTTTCAATTGCTACATATGTTGCTTTCGATGATATTTTATTTATTTTATTTGTTAGAAAGAGACAGAGAGAGAGAGAGAGAGAGAGAAGATGGGAGGAGGGAAAGAGAGAGAGAGAGTGACAGATACAGAGAGAGAGACAGAGAGAGAAAGACAGACAGAGAGAGAGAGAGAGAGAGAGAGAGAGAGAGAGAGAGAGAGAGAGAGAGAGAGAGAGAGAGAGAGAGAAGGAGCGAGAGAGAGAGAGGAGAGAGAGAGAGAGAGAGAGAGAGAGAGAGAGAGAGAGAGAGAGAGAGAGAGAGAGAGAAGATGGGAGGAGGGAAAGAGAGAGAGAGAGTGACAGATACAGAGAGAGAGACAGAGAGAGAAAGACAGACAGAGAGAGAGAGAGAGAGAGAGAGAGAGAGAGAGAGAGAGAGAGAGAGAGAGAGAGAGAGAGAGAAGGAGCGAGAGAGAGAGAGAGAGAGAGAGAGAGAGAGAGAGAGAGAGAGAGAGAGAGAGAGAGAGAGAGAGAGAGAGAGAGAGAGAGAAGGAGGGAGAGTGACATAGAGTGACAGAGATACAGAGAGAAGGAGAGAGAAAGTGGGAGAGAGGGAGAGAGAAGGATAGAGGGAGAAAGAAAGTTTTGTTTTATTTAGGGGTGGGGGACTCAGGACTAAGACTGAATTCTTTCTGAATAAGAACTACTCTCAATCATAATATTGATCACTGAATGACTTTGGAAATTATCTTTTGCTGTTTGATAAGGTTTTAGAATGAATGCAATCTAAAATTACAAAACAGAACAGCACTAATATGAAAACTTACAATGCAATAAAGTCAATTTAATGTTAATCCTAAATCAGGTCAAGTTGCTTCATACCCTTCTTGTGCCATTAAAAATAAGAAGTAAAAACTCATTTTGACAATAATTACAAGCCAAACCCATAGGCTTTAATACAAAGGAAACAGATATATTTTCCAAGCTTAAACTATACTTCCAGTATACTTTCTAACTCAATGCAAGTACACACACAAAAAAGTTCTGTATTTCAAAATGAACAAATGAACATTTATGATAGGGAACACTAGAATTATGCCCCAATTAAACTCAATGTTATCCCACCCCCCGAATCGAATAATTCCATTTTCCTCATTAGTAGATCAGTATCATAAAAAAAATCATACCAAATTTTTATTATTTTTGAATGTTGTCAATAAAAAAATGAAAATTTATTTTATCTCTTATTCAATAATTGCCTACTGTAATATTCTCAATTTTGCTTTTTAACCCAGAAAGCCTAAAATAAGGTTGAAAAACCTCTGTTCTAATATTTAGGACAGCTGATGTTAGATTATGGAGGGCTTTGATTCCAGGCTAAAGTGCTTTCACTTTGTTTCATAGAGAATGGGAGGCCATAGAAGGATCTTGAGAAAAGGATTAAAATAATTAGACGTATGTGCAAAAAATATTAATTTGGCAGAAGTGTGAAGTCTCCTGAGGAGACACAGGAATTTAGAATATGAATTTTAAAAAATTACTGGAGTAGTCCAGGCAAGAGATAGATGAATCCCATCATTTGACAATGCTTTGAGAAGAGAGCATGAAACTTCATAGTTTCACATACAGATTATTTCCCCCCCCCAAATTCCAAAATTGGTGCTAAATAAGTTTAACAGTTCACAGAGGATTTGGGAACACTATGCAGAATATTTTTTCTGTTTTATCATGTTTATGGAAATGCCCATTTTATTTGGTGTTTATGTCACTCCTTAATTCTTTATAATCTATATTTTCTGACCTCATCCTTCTAATCAAAGGGCTCTTTTCCAAAGCTACCAATAATCTCTTAATGGTCATATCCAATAGCCTTTTCTCAATCCCTATTGTTCTTCATATCTCTGCAGTTTTTGATACTATTTATTGATCACTTTCTTCTCCTTAAAACTCTGTTCTCTCTAGGTTTTTAGAACATCTCTTTCATCTAATTCTCCTACAACCAGTATACTACTCAGATTTTGGGATGTAAGAAGTGACACAAACACTTCTGTCAACCCACTATAAATCACAGTAATAGAGGTATAATTTTGCAGTTGCCATTCCACAACAACAGTGTGTGTGTGTGTGTGTGTGTGTGTGTGTGTGTGTGTGTGTATGTGTGTGTGTGTGTGTGTGTATTGTCTCCTCCTTATAATGTGAGCTCCTTGAGGGCTACAATTGTCTTTTTCCTTTTTTTTATATCATCAGTAATTAGCACAGTGCCTAGCAAATAGTAGATACTAAATAAATGTTTATTAACTATTAAGAATTTTTAAAAATTAATTAATACAAATAATACATTACTTATATCTCAGGTAAATAAAATGCTTTGTGAACAAAGCTGTGTGAGCAGAGTATTTATAAATATTTTTTTTTTGGTTTGTTGAAGGAGACCAGGAAAGGAGCATGATCAGTGCATATAAGGTAGCATGATACAGTAGAAAGAGCACGAGACTGGGCATAAAGCCAGTTTTAGATTTGAATCCCAGCTCAGACACAGCCATTACAACACCATGCTGTTTTACTTGCCTATACTTTTGTTACAGCGAAGGTCTTTCATTTGGTGGGGTGGGGGAGAGTATAGAAGATAGTAATAGGGATGCAAAAAGAAAAAAAGATAGAATCAACAAAACATTTCTTAAGATATACATAAGAGAATAGAAGGAAATTCACAGTAGACAAGGATAAGCTAGACAGTATTGACATTATCTCTTTACTTTTAAAAGATTTTTTCTTTTTTTTTATAATAGCTTTTAATTTTCAAAATACCTTCAAAGATAGTTTTCAACATTTACCCCTGCAAAGCCCTGTGTTCAAAATTTTTCTCCCTCCTTTCCTCCCACTCCCTCCCCTAGACAGCAAGCAATCCAACATAGGTTAAACATGTGCAGGTCTTCTAAACATATTTCAGAAAAATCAGATCAAAAAGGAAAAAAATGAGAAAAAAAAGCAAATAAACAACAACAAAAATGGTGAAAATGTTATGTTGCGACCCACATTCAGTCCCCATAATCCTTTTTCTGGATGCAGATGGCTTTCTTCATCACAAGCTTATTGGAATTGGCCTGAATCATCTCATTGCTGAAAAGAGCCACATACAATAGAATTGATCATTGCATAATTTTGTTGTTGCTGTGTACAACGTTCTCTTGGTTCTACCCTCCTTACTTAGTATCAGTTCATGTAAGTTTCTCCAGGCTTTTCTGAAAACCTCCTGCTGATCATTTCTTATAGAACAATAACATTCCATCACCTTCACATACCATAACTTACTCAACCATTCTCCAAATGATGGGCAGCCACTCAGTTTCCAGTTCCTTGCCACTACAAAAAGAGCTTCTACCAACATTTTTGCACATGTGGATCCTTTTCCCTTTTTTATGATCTCTTTGGGATATAGACCCACTAGAGACACTGCTGGATCAAAGAGTATGATTAAAAAATATATTTTTAAAAAGCTATATGTAATAGATTCATTGCTTCATATATAACCCTGATATTCTTCCCTTCTTTGTACATGAACATGTTTATCTTTGGTGATTGTGAGAAATGGATGGGACTTAGTAAGAACCTAACATCCAGGCAAGATTTATATCTTGCATGTCCACTCACATAGTGTTAGGATTATTAGGTGAGAACTCAGGTTGTCTGGACAATTACAAGGTGAGAACTCAGGTTGACTTGACAGTTCTCTGGCTCAGACCTTTGGGAGTTTATACCTCTAAGAGGAGCAAGCTCATTGGTTGGAGTACTTCTTCCCAGAAGCCCTTGCATTATCCCACGCCCATTCTCTGGGAGGAGGTTTCTTTTCTATATAATCTTTTCCTCTATGAGCAGGTTTCTTGGGAGGCTTCTGGAGCCTCCAGCCAGCCTCTTCTTCTTCCTGAATCCTGGCTCTGAATCTCCTCCAGCTCTTGTCCTTCCCCAGTCCAGACTGCTTGTCCAGGCCCAATGTTGCCTCTTTTATCCTCCCAGAGTATGGGCGTGGGATAATGCAAGGGCTTCTGGGAAGAAGTATTCCAACCAATGAGCTTGCTTCTCTTAGAGGTGTAAACTCCCAAAGGTCTGAGCCAGAGAACTGTCAAGTCAACCTGAGTTCTCACCTTGTAATCGTCCAGACAACCTGAATTCTCACTTAGTAATCCTAAAACATGATGGAAATTCAAAGGCAGATAGCCTTCTAACCATGTTAGCCAGTAGTCCTTTATTTCAGGAAGCACAAGAATCTCATTCTAAATATCATCAGGCTGCTCGAGCTTTACGTTTACAATTTGGAATCACAAGAGAGGAAGCTAGGAGCATTGTAAAAAGCTGTACAGCTTGTTTTCCTTTCCATGCTCCTACACTCCCTCCAGGGAAGAATCCTCATGGTTTGAGACCCAATGAAATCTGGCAAATGGATGTAACCCACTATAAATCTTTTGGTCGTCTGTCTTTCATCCACGTGGTAGTAAATACCTTTACAGAATTCACTTTTGCAGTGCCAACAGCAAAAGAGACAGCCCGAGTGGTCACTGAATTCCTTATCCAAGCATTTGCAATTATGGGTGTGCCACAAGAAATAAAAACAGATAATGGACCTGCATATAGTTCTAAACATTTTGCGCACTTCTGTGCACAGTATAAGATATTACACATTACTGGAACACCTTTTAATCCTCAAGGTCAGGCAATAGTAGAGAGAAGAAACAGAGACATTAAGACACTCCTCCAAAAATAAAAGAAAGGGGGAGCCACAGGTAGTCCTAGGGAACTTCTAAATTTGGTTCTTGTTAGGATTACTAAGTGAGAACTGAGGTTGTCTGGATAGTTACAAGGTGAGAACTCAGGTTGACTTGGTAGAAGGAGCAAGCCCATTGGCTGAAGTGGTTCTTCCAGAAGCCCTTGCATTATCACACCCATTCTCTGGGAGGATAAAGAGGACAGCAATCCAGAAGAGGAGAAGACTCTGAATTGCATCAGGCTTGACGGGGCTCTCTGCAGGAAGGGAAGTCACTTCTTTGGACAAGGTTAACAGCAACTGCCTGGAGACAACGGTTCGTTACAGGAAGAAGAATCTGTCTGAGAGATTTGAGTAGACCAGCAGATCTCTTCCCAGAAGCGATCCAGCAGCTTCTGGAGACGACAGCTCGCTACAGGTTCTCTATACCATTAATTTTCTAATTTGTGACAAAGATGCACTGGCTCCAGCAGACAGGTTTTAAAACCCACCAGAAGGGCAGTGTCCAGTGCGAGCATCTCCACTGTCCTTAGATAATCGCCAGGTGATGTGGAGAGATCCAGAAGAGTGGTGAATGGAAGGGACCAGATAGGTTAACTGCCTGGGGGAGAGGGTTTGCTTGTATTTCTTCAGATGGAGAAGGAATCAGATGGGTGCCAACGAGTAGTATTCGCCTTGTCCATGAGAGAGAGACAAAAAAAGAGAAAGACCTCAAAACAAAGGAGAAAATCTAAGAAACATCTGACACTGAAAAAGCATGGCTAATAAGAAGACTGTTAAAGAACTTTAAAAACCAGCAGGAATCAATGGATTTCCTAACATAAGATGAGACTAATGGACAATGGACTTATGGACATTTATAAATTCTCAATTTATGATTATTTTATCATGTTATTTGTTACATACGTCTAGCATGTGTTATATTACTATGTTACTATGTGTTTATGTAATCTATGTAATTATGTGTAATGCCTCACATATTGATGGATTTATGTTTCAAGGTCATGACCACTCTATGTTCTAAATCAAAAGAAAGGGGGAGATGTTAGGTTCTTACTAAGTGCTAATGAGATAATGAGATATTAGGTTTTTACTAAGTGCTAAGTCGGTACTTAACAATTCTCTAGTTCCGGCCTTTCCTGGGAAGATCTTGTATGCTTAGGAGGGAGCAAGCTCATTAGTTGAAGTACTTCTTCCCAGAAGCCCTTGCATTATCCCACACCCATTCTCTGGGAGGATAAAGAGGGCAGCTCTGCTTTAGACCAGGCTTGACGGGGCTCTCTGCAGGAAGGGAAGTCACTTCTATGGACGAGAGTTAATGGCAACTGTCTGGAGACAACGGTTCTCTACAGGAAGAAGAATCTGTCCGAGAGATTTGAGTTGACACAGCAGATCTCTTCCCAGAGAGCGATCGGCAGCTTCTGGAGACAACAACATGTTACAGATGGGCATTTGGTTTCCACAGTTAAGAAAATTAAATTGGAGAAATGAAGCTTAAATTAGAAAACTGAAATCCACAAGGACATCAAGGAATAATCAAGGGTGGAGATTATCTTCCCCCAAAAGAATGTAAACTCCTTAGGGGCAGGGATGAAATTTTGTAATCAGGGGTGGTGTCCAGAAATTTGAAAAGAATCTTTTCTTTGCCCTTAGCCCTCCCTTGTTAACTGCCCCCCTCCCCTCACCTTCTAGAAAGAAGCTTCCTTTGGAGGAGGGACTGGGTATGTAATGAGGAGTGGAGATTCCTGTCATATAATTTCTGTAACACTCAATTAAAGGGGAATTAGGGGAGGGAATTTGTGCTTCTGGATAGGAAATAAAATGCTGCCTTTGGAGTTTCAAAGATGCTTTTACTCACCTAGGCACCCATTCTTGCAAGGATATAAAATAAATGTTTCCTGCATTTATCACTGAGTCTGCGGAGTTCTTAGTAAGAGATTTTGTTCCTTACGTGATTATTTTCTAGTTCTTTTTTTTTTTTTTTTTTTTTTAAAGGCAAAACCAAAACTGTTTACTTTCTTGGCAGCATGGTTATTTGTCTAGCTTTTGGGAGGGTATGGGATGGAGTAACATGTTCTATTGAAACAAATCAATCAATAAACATTTATTAAGCACCTACTATGTGCTGGACACTGTGCTAAGCACTGGGGAAACAAAAAGAAGCAAAAGACAGTCCCTGCCCTCAAGGAACTCACAATGTAATGGAAAGGAATTTGGATGGATAGGAAGGATGGATAGAAGGAAGAAAGGAAGGGAGGAAGGAAGGGAGGGAGGAAGGAAGGGAGGGAGGGAGAGAGGCAAGGTTTTAAGGTACCTATTATGTGCCAGGTATTATACAGGTATTATCTTTGATAATGTTTCATAAGTATCATCACAATAACTCCTGAAAGGAGCTGAGAGTAGGAGATCTTGTTTCAATTCCTAGCTCTGCTACTTATTAGTTACTATGGGATGTTGTATAAGTCACTTTTATTTGTGGTCCTCAGTTTCCTTATATAAAAACAAATAACCCAGAAATTAACACAAAACCCATTTTACAGGCTTGTTGTGAAGGAAAGGTTCTCTAAAACTTAAAGCATTATATACATGTCAGTTATTACTCTGCCTAATTCCTTATTATAAATGTGATTTGTTATACTACCTTATTCCAATTCACTTTTTAAAAATTATGGTCAAATCCCAAATGATATGAAAGTATTTAACCAGGCTGGGATTGATCTCAGCCAATAAATAGTTTGATAGAGTGGAAGGGTCACTGGCTTTGGAGCCTGAGTGGTTAGGTTCTAATCCCCTCCCAGATGCTACATGTACAACTTTGGGCAAAATCACTTTCCTACTCCAGGGCCTCAGTTTTTCCAACTGTAAAATGAAGGATTTGGACATAAATAGTCTAGAATCCTCTTGTAAAGAGAATTCTTTTCACCACTATTGACAATGGAAACAAGCAATCCAAAGACCTGTGAAATCTCCTCTCTCCTCTCTCTTCCCTCCTCTTTTCTTTTTATTTTTCCCCTTCCTTCCTCCTTCTTCTTCCTCCTCCCTCTTCTGTTTCCTCTCCTCATCTTCACCCTCATCCTTCCCCTTTTCCCCCTCCCCTCCACTCCATGGCCTCTTTCCAACAACTAGCAGCTGTGTTCAACACCTGAGAGGACAGACTGAATTAAATAATTGTGGTTAAGCTGAGCCACCGTGTTGTTGATGGTTATCAAGGCCAGGGGCAAAGCAAATCCTTCCCAGTTCTTATTATAGTCATAAAGGCACAATTGCCTCCTTGATCCAATCATGACAGGCTGCATTATTAATTTGATCCTGTCCTTGTATGTTCTTAGTCATAGATATCTTGTCTACATCAAATAAGGATTCATTTCCAGGGCCCAGATCACTGATGTTTCCCTTCTAAATCCACCCCCCAGGTCCCCACCCCCTCACCTCTCCCTTGAGAGAAAAATGAGTCTATGTCAAAGGTTGACAATTCAAGTGCCCTTTTGTCAGAGCCTTTTCTGCTGACATGCAAAAGTGTGGGCAGTGGAAAGCACCCTGGCTGAATAAACTCAGATCCCACTTCCTGAAGCTCATAAAAAAAATACTTAGGCCCAGGTTACTGATTTCCCCACTGACTCAGCATAAATGCACATGGCCCAACCCTTTCACTTTATTTCCTTCTATGCCTCAGTTTCCCTATTTGTAAGGTAAATAATGGCATTGAAGGATTATGGCAGCCCAGGAATTCCCTGTCATCATCAAGTCCAGATAAGCACTTGACCTCCCTCAGGACTCTGTGAAAAGTAATGAATATTTATATAATGTTCTCAGATAATAACTAGAGTCAGCATAAGGTAGGGTGAAGACCGTCATTAGGAGGCTGGGTAGACTGGTTGGGGTGAAGTCAGAACCCAATATATCCCTCAAGTTTAGATTAGAAGTTGTACTTTAATTTCTTTCAAAGCAAAAAGCCTTTGGAACTGATTGTTATTCTATTTTCCCCTAGTAAAACATTTCCTTCTTCTTCAAGCTCCCATTTTGAAGATTGTTATGTGGGTAAATCCCTGCTTGGAAATGAAGAGTCCAGGATGTTGTGTCTGGTGAAGTCCAAGAGTGATCAAGTTTTAAACCTTCCTTCAGACTATGTTAGATATGGAGGGGAAAACTTGCTGAATTTAAAATGAGAAAGACTGATCCTCATCCTCCTGCTTATTTGCTACTTCTATAAAATATGGAGTTGAATCAACAATCTCTAATGTCTCTTCCAGCTCTAAATCTTTAAAATTTATAAAATACTTTACAGATATTATCTCTTCTGATCCTCTAAATGACCTTTCAAAATAAATGCTATTATTATCCCCATTTAAAGATGATAAAACCGAGGCAGGTAGACAATGGATCAAATAGCTCATAAATATCTGAAATTGGATTTGAATTCAGGCCTTTCTGATTCTAGGTCTGGTCCACTGTTTGAATTACCTATGGTCTTTTACTATACTTACTATGGACTTGTCTTTCAGAAGCAGCTAGGGCTCCTTCCCTGCTCCCCTTCTAGAAATGCAAGAGTCAGTCAGTCCATGAACATTTTTAAAGTATCTACTATGTGTCAGGCACTATGCTAAGTGCTGAGATTTTTTTAAAAAGGCAAAAGGCAATTTCTGTTCTCTATGTCTAATGGGAAGACAACATGACTCTGTATGAACAAAATATATCCAGGATAAATTGGAGATGATCAATAGAAGGAAGGCATTAGAATTAAGGCTTCCAGTAGAAATGGGAATTTTAGCTGGAACTTGAAGGAAGACAGGAGACAAAGATGAGGAGAGAGAGCATTTCAGCTATGAGGGACAGCTGGAGAAAATGCCTGTTTTTAAGAGATGGAGGATATGTTTTGTGAAACAAGGACATCAGCATTATTGGATGAAAGGATACATGGAGGGGGTGGGGACAGGGTATAAGTATAGCAAGACTGCAAAAATAGGGATCCAGGTTGAGAAGGACTTTGAATGTCAAACTGAGGATTTTATATTTGATCCTGATAGTAATAGGGAGCCATTGGAATTTATTGAGTAGGAGCATGACAAGATCAAATCTGTACTTTAGAATTTTTGGCAATTGAATGGATGATAGATTGGTGTGGGAAGAGAGACTTGAGGCAGGAGGTTATTTCCTTTGTGCTTATACTGTAAGAATCCAAAGTGAAATATAGGCCACATGAGTACATCAGATGTAAGAAATGCGAAGTGATAACTTGTTTAGCAAGAAGTACATTGTGAACAGGAAGTGGGTAGGAAGAGTTGAGGCCCTGTGGCTTAGGGTAGCTGCTCCCTGCTGCCTTTTACCAGAAAAGTCAGGACTTAGGGAGAAATCAGAGAGAACCTAGATCTCTTGGTCTATGTGATAGCATCAGGATGACTGAGAAGCTAAGCCCCTTAATGTGGATAAACATCATGATGGCTTTACCATGTCATGTGTTCACTGGAAATTTTTGGATATTCATCTTTTTTAATCAAATTTTATTTTTTCAATTATCTGATATTCTTTTTTTCCTCTCTTACCTCTTCCTACTGGGAAAAAAAGAAAAACAAAACGTTTGTGGTAAATATGCTTAGAAAAGCATTAAAAAGTACTCTGTTGGCCATGTGCAAAAATGTTCTCAATTCAGTCCAATACTTCTCTTAAGAGGGGGATAACATGCTTCATCATTGGTACTCTGCAACCAGGATGTATCACAGCATTGCTCAGAGTGAAACTTTCAAAATTATTCATTTTTATAATGTTGATGATGTTCTGTAAATAGTTCTCCTATTTCTGCTCACTTTACTTTGCATCAATTCGTGCAATAGATACTGAATCTTATGGAGTGAAGGCCCCTTTTTAGTGCTCTGATCAAATAGAAGAACATCTGTAGAGAGTTTTGCAAACTTTAAAGTGTTAAATGCTAGCTGTCCCCACCATCACCATGATCATAATTATCATCACCTCCACCATCATTACCATCACAATCACCACTGTCATCACCACCACCACTACCATTATAATCATCATCACTACCATCACTACTACCACCACCATCATTCTCATCCTTTCCCCAAATACATTTTGTTCAGATGATTTTCTTTAACATTTTTTCTTAAAACTCATTCATTGGGGAAGCTAAATATCTGGGTTCTTCTCTAAGCTCTGCACCTATTCCATCAATCAAATCGACTGTAAAATGAGAGTTTTGGTTAACATTACAAGTGGATTCCTTCTAGCTCTTACATTTTATGATCATCATTATAAAACTACTTTGATATAAATGAATTCTGGTCTCTGACTTCTTGAGGAGACTCATTGTTACAGATTTTTCCTATTTCTACTCTTAAACTTTCTCCTTTAGTTCCCTATTCTCAGTTCTTTCCCCTATATAATCTCATAGAGTTCAGATGAGCTTTCTTCTCAAAATGACTAAATGGCTACTCCTTTTTTTCTGATAAATTCATACCACAGCAAATTTTGTGCACTTTTTTAGATAGATGACAAATGGTCAATATTAATAAAAAATTATTGTGTCTAGTTTGTATCACACACATATACATATTTTTACATATACACATATACATCATCTATCTTTTTCTATCTAAATATATGTATATTTATGTATATTTGAATGTGTAGGTATATATGTACATATATATGGTTAACCTCTATTTCTATGTTAGCCTTTGCTCTATGATGTCCTTTATAGCAACCAGAGAGTCAGCTATAGAATGTCCATGGTGCTATGCATGAAATACACTATAATAGTCAAGTCACAGATTCTGCTAAAGGTTCAATGGCTATCAAGTTGGGTCTTAGATATAGAATGGATTTAAGGCTCCTAGCTACTACATCAGCACAAAAGGACTGAGTAGATTTCTGAGATTCAGAATTTTCTCGAATAATGCAAACATGTAATAAGAAAAGGCAAGCCAAAAGTCAATTGACTCAGCTGACCATTTTGCATAAGATTAGGGTTTTTTTTGAGAGCAGAGGTGTTAAAAAAAATTCTCATAATACTCCTAAATATGCTCATAATACTCTAGAGTGGTGCCTGAACCAGTTTAAAATATGACTGAGAAATGTTGAACAAAACAAAAATAAAAATAAAACAAAGATAATAGTGATGTTATTTTGTAAGTCAATATAAAGGCCACAGAAATCCTTAAATAATAATAGCCAATATTTATATAGTGCTTATTACATGCCAGGCACTGTGCAAAATAATTTACAATTATCTCATTTTAGCCTCTTAACCACCCTGAGAGGTGTGTCATATATAGTTTAGTGGCCCCCATTTCAAATTGAGTTTGTTTAGCAGTAGCTTTCACATTTCTTTGGTCTACTGAGAAAAATCTCTAAGGATCATCTATTCTAATTGCTTCCTTTGGAAAGAAACACATACACACACATGCTACATGTGTGCTAATAAGCTATACATGTTATATATGATTTATGTGATATGTGTCAGAATGTCAGAAGCAGGAGAATAGATGCATATTTTAAATATTTACATAGAAAGTCAAGGTGGCATGGTGGAAAGTACACAGACTTGGAGTTGAGACCTCCATTCAAATTGTTTCAGCAGAATTGTATGGCTGCAGACAAGTCATTTTAATTTTTTGAAACTTTATTTCTTTATCTGTAAAATGGATACAATACAACATATAAGGCTTATTCCACAGATTTGTCATAAGAAAAGTACTTTATAAACTTGAAAACACCAAATAGCTATAAGGGATTTGAAACCCTCCATATGTGGAGGCTCCATGACAGAATGAAAAATGAATTGAGGCTAGAAAACCCAAGCTCAGGTCTTAATTCTACTACTTAACAGGTATGGGCAACTGTTTCTTCTTCATCAGCTTGTAAAACAAGAAACCACTCAGAGGAGGGCTATAAGAGTGGGGAAGAGCTTTCAGTCCATGCTCTATGAGGATTGGATTAAAGAACATGATAAGAGTGAACCTGAGGAAGAAAAGACTCAGGAAAGACATGACGTGTGTTCAAGTAGAATATGGGACATGATGAAGGTCCAAATGAGAGCAGCGAAGTGGGAAATGAGGTGATGGCTGACCTAAGCTTCTTCCTCCTGAAATGTCAATTCCTAAGTGTCATCAGAGGGAGGGAAGGGCCCAAGATGCAGAGAATATTGTGAGCTTTAAGGGATGATCTGACCTTACAGTGTGGAGAGGAAGCCTCTCAAGAATGTGGAGGGGAGGTTTTGTCTCTTCTGGCAGAATGTAAACTCCCTGAGGGCAGACATTGTTTCAATTTTGTCCTTATGCCCCCAGCACCTGGCACAGTATCTGGCACTCTTCTTAACTGACTGACTAATCGAAAAGACTTGTTCTGTTTGATCCTAGAGGACAAAACTGGAAATTATTATGTGTGGGAGTTATAATGTGGAACATTTAGACTTGAACTCAGGAAAAAAATTTCCTAACAATTAGAGCAGTCTCAAAGTAACACAAGCTATCCCAAAAGATAGTGTATTCTCCCTCATTGGATAGTATGTTTAGGTGGTAATAACTTGAATTAGAAGGCCATTGACATCCTATTCCAATGTCACAATTTATGAAAACTTAGAACAAAACTACGTTCAATATGTACCTTGAAGAGTAGTTGGGATGAGAGTGCTTTGTAAATTGTCAATCATTATGTAAACTGTTTTACTTTTGTTGATAGTATAACACAACCTAGTAGATATTTATGGGACCAAAGAACTATCTGTACTCCCTTCACTTTGTAAAAGTGAACTAGGGTAGAGGGAAGGGGGGGGGGGCAGGGAAAAAGAGGAGAGAAAGAAATTTGTGCCATAACTTTATTATATATTTAAAAGGAAGAGCAAATTGCATGTAGTAGATTTCCAGTTTCTTATGCCATCATCTTTTGAAAAAATTATGCTGTTATGGAAATGTTTCTTTTTGCCATTAATTAATTAATTAAAAATAAATGAATGGGACAGGTGAGAGAAGAGGGAGCAACAGCAACCTAGATGCCTAGAAATGTGTCCCCCGGATACTGGGAATTTATGTATCCTGCTCCTTGAAGGTCATCTCACTCTGGCACTTGGAGAGTATGTGAAGAGCAGGGCAATATATAGTCTCTGAGGAACCCAGAAGCCAAGCTGAAACCTTCCTACCAATCAAACTGTTGGGATAGGGAATTATGGGAGCCCTGTGACCTGTGCTGAGCAGTTGTGCTGCAGTCTTGCAGGGCAGTCTCCTGGGTCACAGCTTTCCTTTCCTCAGAATGCAATTTGTTCTGGCAGCAGAGCCTGGGGCTGCAGAGCTTTTGCCATGAAAGCACAGGCTGGTAGATGGAAAGCAAAATAATCCCCATTAAGTTCCCATTATCCTAAAAATGAGAATCCCCGCTGGCCTTAATGAGCAGCTTCCAGGCCAAGCAGAGTGTCAAGAAGGCACCCAGGATGGATGCTGACCTCTGTATGAATGTCACCACCATTGTCAGTAGCCAGCTGAATGCCCCTAGCTCCTCAGAGCATCACCCCTGCAATCAGCCAAGTATTGGCAACCTTGAAAGACAGCCAAAGGAGTAGCTTGGAAGCCTGGCTGGCATCCTGACTTTTACATAGCACTCTCCTCATAACCTTTCTATGAGAATTTCATGAATTATTCCTAAACTTCAAAGGAAGTGATTAAGGTCAAGTGTTAATTTTGGCATAACTCCAATCACAGGAATTCTGGGTGCAGTGGTCCTTCCATTTCTTGTCCACTCACTGGGGAAAGCACCACTCTCCCAAACACAGAAAGGCTCCTTCTTGTAACCTCTGTAATTTAGAGGGAAGTTTTGGTGATATGGATTGGGTTAACTGGCCTCCAAGATCCTTTCCAGTCCAGAAATCCTGTTCTTCTGTGACTTCATCCTTACACTGCAGTTGTATAGCCTTAATAACCACCAAATGCTGCAGATAAATTCCTTTAACCCTGAATCCTGCGGTCTGTCATTTATCAACCCCAGCTCATCCAAGGGACTCTCCCACCTAAGATCACAGCATATTTCCTCATCTCTAAAAGGAGGGATTTGGACAAGAAAACTCCTGATCCTGTGATAATATGACTACGTGACAGCCCCTAAATTTCTCCATCTCTAGGCTTACAAATGAATAATCCTAGAGAATTAGATCCAGGAACTTTTCTTATTTGAAGGAGATAGGGAAGGATGATTGGATGATGGGGAAATGTAATAGTATCATATGATGGAAAGAACACTAAATTTGTCGTCAGAGAACCTGGGTTTGAGTTCTCATCCCAAACTACTTCCCACCAAAGTGACATTGAGTAAGCTACATAATCTGTTTCAGTATTTGCGAAATGTGGAGATTGCAACAAAGTAATCTCTAAGGTCCCTCATCATCTAAAGTCCATAGTCCCAAGTAACCAGCATAGTCTAACTAGATTATGGAACAAAGGTTCACACAGAACTGTCAGTCAGCTCACAGCACCTTCACTTCAAACACCGCGCCATATACCTCACAGTTCTATAGCACATCCCGGGACTGTGAAGTCCCACGGCCCTGCGTTGTCTAATGTTACAAGGCCAAGAGTGCGTCCAGCAGTTCTTAGCACCATAAAGTGTCTGCCGAACATACCTAGTTTTCCCAGCAGCACTCTTAGTAGAGTAATATATGTGATTATTAGATAGTAAGTTGTATTGTTGTCATTATCACCACCACGTGTAATGAGCCTGCCTGGTGCCATAAATTAAGGTGAGGTTATGTTCTCGCTTCACAGGCTGCCAATAACTTTATTGTAGCAGTTGTCAAATGTGAGCTTTCTTTTTTTAGGAAGAGTTGAGGAAACTGTGAAATCCGAAAAGAAAAGGAGGAGGAGGTGGGGGAATATTCAGAGCAGTCTGCAAGGCAGGTATAGAATTCCTGTGCACTCTAAAAAAAACCTCCCTTTTGTGCCAGTGGCATTAAGGATTTGAGATTCACTACAATATTTCTCTTGCCCCAACCCCCAGTCCCAAGAATTATTTGAATGCATTTTCATATTAATGTATTACTAATTTGCTCTCCTGAATTGACCTCTCTCCTCTAGACCTTCAGGGTTTTCAGGGATGAGTTTAGCTGATTGTAAGATCACAAATTGGTCCTGGATCTCATTAAGTCAGCAAATGAGCTTCACTGAGATGCTTGCATCTGCTGAAACTGTAATAATTTGTTCAACTGGGCAATTACAACTTTGAGAGAGGGGGAAAAAAAAAAGCCCAAAACTTCCCAGGGGAAGAGGCGGGTTATGAGTCATCGTGGATGTCGACAGTATCCATAAATGCATGGCCACTATATCTTCCTCTTTCCCACTTTATACTCTTATCTTATAGAGGCAGGACTAGAATTTGAACAATATCTGTCCTTTACAAAATTTGAAACAGAAGTTGGCCCTCAAATATTCTGCAGATCTGTCCCCAACGTTCTTTGTTTTAACCATTTGTTGATCAAGAATGTCTTTTGGCATCATATCAACCATTACTTTATTTAGTTCTTATTTTTTTTCTCCCAGCATATGCTGCCTTCAGGATTTCTTAGGCAACCAGTCCTAAGTTTTTTCTTCTATTTTTTTCTGCTATCCCTTCAAAACACGACAATTCCCCCCCCCTTTTTTTTTTTGAAACTAGATTGTAAACTACTAGTAGGTAGGTAACAATAACATACACCTGATACATGATAAGCACAATAAATGCTTCTTGACTTAATCATAATAATAGTTGATATTCTTATTAGACTTTAAGTTTTTCAAAGTGGTTTATCTACATTATTCAATGTGCTGTCTTATACTTATTCTCCATAGCCCAATATAAATCACATGGGCATATGCACAGTGAATTACTGTAGATTAATTTTTAAAGAGTAAGAGTCAAAGTATATTTTGGAGAATAGGCCCATCTTGTAATCAGATGAGAGCTACAATCCCATATTGATCATGACAAGTCACTTATCCTCTCTCCAAAAATATAAGTTATAAAAATGTTGGTGATCTTCATTGGGAGAGGGAGGCTTTGACAATGGGAGCTCCCTATAACAATGAAATCACTTGTCTGAATAAAAATGTGCTTAAAAACAATTGATTAGAAACAGTGGATTATTCCCTATACCACCATTATCATTCTTCATCTCCAGAACCATATATTGCCCCATGATTAGATATTCCTAAGATGTCCACTTCCAAAAACATTTTAGAAAATGTCTACATACTCCCTTGGTTAGATAATCTCCCAGCTATTATCCAGCCAATGTTAAGATGTGAAACTTTGTCCAGAGTACTTATGACTCAAATACATTTTATTTCCAGTTAATGTGTAACCAGCATCCTAATAAGAAGTTCTGATAAAACTAAAATCATAATTTCTGAGTCTGTTTTGAATCTGGGATTGGTATTCTGAACTGACACTTAATATTGTCTGTTAATTATAGATGTTTTCCAATTGTGGACTTTCCACTAATGTTTCTGAATACTCAAAGTTTGGCATTTGACTTAACTAATTACTGTTACTGGAGATGGAGATGATCAGAGATGATCCCAGGCATGAGGGAGAAGGAGTTTAGGACTCTAATAAGACAGGAGAGGTAGAAAAATGAGATTACCAAAGGAAAAAAAAATAGGCAGAGAAAAGAAAAGACAGTCAAGAATAGAGCCTTGCAATATACTGAACCTTCGGGGACAGAAGGAAGAAGAATATGCAGTTGTGAAGTCCAAAAAGGAGCAGAGAGGTAGCAGGAAAATTGGGAGAAAAAGAAGCATTACCAAACTAATGAAAGAGATTATCAGGGAATAAAGACAATTCTCCTTTGTCAAATGCTGCAAAAAAGGTCAAGAAAGATGAGACTGAGAATATATCAAGTGTTTGGACAACTAGAAAATCATTGGTGATCATATGTGGCTAATTGCTAGTTGTCCTGAGTTTCTCTTTACCTCATTTATAGGTGTGGTTGGCCTAATGCTGCTCTCCTCCCAACTAGCATTTTATTTCTGATAAGAAAAAACTTCATCTTTGGTTGGCACATTTGGGGTTCCCACCAAAATTTCAGACACCACAGTGTCTCCTCCATTATCTCAGTCTTTAATCTGTTTCCTCACCTTAGAAATCTGTCTTCAAACTACAGGCCCGTGAAAGGAAAAGCAAAGTTGTATCACCATTTCTTGGCAAGATGCATTCAGCATCCGGATTCGGTCATATTCTGCCAGTATCTCTCCACAGCTTATAGGAATTTAGGGTTCTGGAGCCTATCAATGTCATCTTTTGAGCCAAGAGACTCTATTACTACCTTTCCTCAGCTATCTTCTTTGGGGCAGTAGGAATATGTAGGCCTGGAAAGAATTATGCAGAACAGGCTTCACACCAACTCAATCAAGCAACCAAGCAATTAAACATCAATTATGCAAATAGCTTGCCTGTCCTTGGTGTAAGGCACTAGGGATCCAAAAACAACCCCTCTCTCAGGGAATTTAAATTCTATCTGGGGAAACATTTTCAAAACAAATATATGGACAAAATAAAACATACAAAACAATTTCAGGCAAGAGGTATTAGAAAGATATGGAATGACTCAAATAGAAGGTAATACCTAAGTTTTGAAGGAAGAGATACTTAAATGTAGAGGTGAGGAGTGAATGTATTCCAGGCACCAGAACAATTTATGTAATCTTTCAGGGATGTAAGATGCAATGTCTCTTATTTAAAAAGTAAGGAAGTTTTTCTGGATTGTAGAACATATAAAGGGATGTGAGATTCAGAAAAGTCTGAAAATGTACATCGTAATCAAGTTATAAAGAATTTTAAATGACAATCAGAAGAGCAATTTGATGCTAGAGGCAAAAAGGAACTACTGAATTTTATTGAAGAGGGCAGTGACATGGTCATATCTAAACTCAAGGAAAATCATTTTGGTAGCTGCACAGAGGATAGTTTGGAGAATGGAGATACTTGAGGAGAGGAGGCCAATATGGCCAGAAATGATAAGGGCCTGAACTAGGGCTGTGGCCATGTGAGTGGAAAAATTGAAAAAGACATAAGAAATACCATTTTGATAGAGGTAAAAATCAATAGGGAAGTAAAGGTAAAAATTACAAAGATTTGGCAAATGATTGGATATGTGAGGTGAAAGAGAGTGGTGAGTTAAGGATAATTCCAAGATCCTGTAACCCTGAGGCTGGAAGTATGGTGGTATCCTTGACCAAAGAAGTTAGGAAGTGAGATAGTTTTCGGGGTAAGGATTAATTCTATTTTAGCCACGTGGGCTTTGAGATATCCAGGGAATATCCAGGTGGAAATAACCAATAGATCATTTGAAATATTGGATTGGAGGTCAGGTAAAAGACCTGGGCTAGATATATAGATCTAGATGATAAGTGAAGCCATGGAGGCCAAAGTGGTCATTACATGAGAAGATATACTAAAAACAGCCCAGATCAGAATGTCGAGGGTATACCAATGGGGATGAGATATATACCTAGCAAAAATGCTGTTTTTGCTTTGTCTTGATGATCCCAGTAAAGAAGATTAGGAAGGATAGATCTCTCACCTCTGGTTCTTATTTATGATTCTTTTTTCCTTCTTTCTTTTATAGCTATTCATAAAAGCCAGGATTCAACCAACCATTGCAGTTGCGGTATCTTTAAAGATTCAAAAGTCTGAAACTTTTGCCTTCTGTTAAGCTCCTAGAAAATACCTTTCATACTTTCCTCACCTCTTTCTTACTTCTCAACCCCTTTGCACTCTAACTTCTGGGGCTGGGTCACACCACTTGACTGAAACTATTCTTTTCAAGGTTACTAAGTAGCTCTCTATATATTGCTAAATCTAGTAAGTCTTTTTTTTTCCAGGCATCATACCTCTTAAACCCTGTTGACTACTCTTTTTCCTGCATATTCTCTCCTCTATGTGTGATTCTCATGACACTGTACTCTTCTGGTTATATTCCTACCTGTCTGAATGCCCCTTCTCAGTCTCCTTTAGGGGATAATCATTTAAACCCTGCCCTTTTTGTGTGGGTGTATCCCAGGACTCTGATTTAAGTCTTATTTTCTTTTATCTCTATGATCTCTCAGTGATCTCACTGCCTCAAAGGGTTTAATTATCATCTCTTTGCAAATGACTCCCATATTTATATATTGGATCAACATCATGTCAACTGCATGCTGAGCAAATTCAGCAGGATGGCCTATAAGCATTACACACATTCAATATGTACAGAATAAAAATTCTCCCCCCCCTTTTTTTTTTTTTTTTTTTTTTTTTTTTTTTTTTTACTATTCTGTTTCTATTGAGGGCAGCACCATCCTTCTAATCACTCAGGTTCACGTCCTTGGGTTCATTTTCTACTCTTTTCACTTTCTTCCTTCTGATATCTGATCATTTACCAAGAACTATTAATTGTACTTTCTCAACAAATCTCAAAATTTGTCTATTTTTTCTCCACTCACATGGCCATCATCCTAGTCAGGTCTTCCACACCATTTACCTGGACTATTCTGATAGCCTCCTAATTGATCTGCCTCTCTCCAATTTCTTCTTCCTTTCCAGGTCATTCTCCAATCAAGTTCCAATTTTATAGTCCTAGAACATAGGTCTGACCATGATATTTCCTTACTTAAATAGCTTCAGTGATTTCCTATTGATTCTAGAATAAAATATACTTCCTTTCTGTGGCATTTAAAGCCTGTCACAGTTTTTCTCCAACCCCTTTCCTGTCAGGTCTCCCATTATTCTTCTCATCTTGGAAATATAAAAAGAACTCCAGTAATTTACTGTTTGGTGTTTTGCCCAGTCTTTTTATACATGAAAGCCAACAACTTCACCGTTCAAGGATTGTCTTTTATATAAGATATAGTCACATGAACTTTATCATTGCTTTACACAAGGATTACGGCCCATAAGTCTTATTCATTAGTTAGCATGAGTATTATAGGTCACAAGGGCTATTTAGTATATCCTCCAGAGTTCCTATTTAATAATCATTTTCATAGGGTCATAGATTTAGATTTAGAAAAGTCACCTATTGCTATTGCTATTATTAGAGAAGCTACAGAGCTCATCTATGGTATGGGAAGTTTTTGATATCTTGTACTTACTGACATTTACCTTCAATTACCCCCACACATGGCTTTTCTCTGAGCCACTCAAGGCCAGATGCAATTATGCTGAGGCAAAAAGCCTGTTGCCTCAGAGAGTCTGGCCTGAATCTATTTAGCCTAATTAATGACACCTAATTCATCTCTAAACCCCACAATACTCAGGAGAAAATGCAGGATAAGGTACATAGGAGAAGGCATAGTGGTTTCTTCTCTAGTCTCGGGATACATTAAAAAATGATGCAGCATTCTGAAGCACAAGGCTATTTACTTTGAGACACTGAAATGATGAATCAGAAGACCACCAAGGAGAAAGTATGCCCTTATAACTTTCAGCACCCTGGATAAAACTGTCGCCCTTAATTGTCCCAACTAGACTGTTGGTTCTAGCTTGGCACTGAAAAGTAACTTCACTCTTGTTCTACAGAAGGAAATGGAACCACTAGCTTTGAAAATATTTTCTAAATCTGCATCATGACCTAGGGGCAAGTCATTTAACCCTCTTTGCCTCAGTTTCCTTATCTATAAAATGCATTGGAGAAGAAAATGGCAAACTGAAGTGTCTGTGCCAAGAAAAACTCAAGACAGGTCACAAAGAGTTGCACATGACTGAAAATGACTAAACAAAATTACATGGAGCCCCCCCCCTTTTTTTTTTTTTTTTAAATTTGATTTATGTCACAACCTTAATGCTTTAAAAATGATTTTGGCCATAAATGGAGACCCTATCAGTTTCACTCCAATCCACTTTGTCTAAAATAAAAAATAATAATAATAATACCAAGTTAAACCAGTCCCTTAAGAGTCTGGGAAACATTTGGTAGAAATTCTCAAAAAGCTTCTAGAAAAAACAGTAGTAACATTAACTGCTCTCTTTAGTAGCTCAAACTTTTTTTTTTTTTTAAACAGTCACTTTATTATAAAATTTTTTGACAGTATATATGCATGAATAATTTTTTTATAACATTATTCTTGTAATCATTTTTCCAAATTATCCCCTCCCTCCCTCTACACCCTCCCCTAGATGACAAGCAATCCCATACATTTTACATGTGTTACAGTATAACCTAGATACAATATATGTGTGTAAATCCAATTTCTTGTTGCATGTTAAGTATTAAGATTCTGAAGGTATAAGTATCCTGGGTAGATAGACAGTAGTGCTAATAGTTTACATTCAATTCCCAGCGTTCCTTCTCTGGGTGTAGTTATTTCTGTCCATCATTGATCAACTGGAAGTGAGTTGGATCTTCTTTATGTTGAAGATATCCACTTCCATCAGAATATATCTTCATACAGCATTGTTGTTGAAGTGTACAGCGAACATCTGGTTCTATTCATTTCACTCAGCATCAGTTGATGTAAGTTAGTAGCTCAAACTTTATGGCAAAGGAAAGTTTCTCTGAGGCCAGGTAGAGACTTTCTTTAAATTATAGAATTTGAGAGTTGGAAGGACTCTTACAAGATAATCTTGTCCAACTCAATATATGGAAGGAATTCCCACTTTGTACAATGGTACAAAGATCTTGGAAGAAGCATAAAGTTTATCCCCAAACTTTCAAGGGACCTTTGCCAGACATGTAATTTGTTCATCAGGTTTGATTTAACTCCTTCAAGAATCAATTTCCCCCACTTTAAGGGAACTCTTAGAGATTTTATACTAGCAAACACTTATATCTCCAATAAAGACTGGCAGGATCACACTGTTACCAAATATTTGAGGCATCTGTGTTCTAGGTGAAAAGAGTACAGCGTCAAACCAGGAGTCAGAAGACCTAGTTGCTTGTACCAGGTACTGTAACCTCCTACAATTTCCTTAATGTCTCTGAACCTCAGTTTCCTAATTTGCAAAATGGGAATAAAAATACTTGCATTACCAACTTGATTAGGATTATTATGAAGACTAAATGAAATATGCACGTAAGAACATTACATAGAAATTGTTGATGACTATTACCACATGCAAGAAAACATGGTGATCTTTTCATGGAATGTCCTTTTTATTGTGTAGTCTGTGTATAGAATACTGACTTGGAGTCAGAAGTAGAGTTCAAATCCTGTCTCTAACTATACTATCTTACCTTAGAGAAGTCCCTTTAAATCCTTATGTACCTTAGATAACTTCCTAGAACTTATATACCAAATCATAACTAAGTGCCTTATCTGCTTGGAAAAGGATATTTATCTCCCACCCTCAATCACTCTTTTCAAAGACCTTCTCTCCCCCCCACCCATATCATGTACATGATCTAGTATAAACATAATCTAGTGTAGACTCTCTAATTTCATGGAAACTGAAACTTAAAGGTCTTAGAGCCAAGCCTTTCTCATTTCTCCAACTTATTACTTTTACTTCTTTTCATTTTCAGCTTTCTTCAGGATTTCCTCCTACCCCTCACCCCTCTTCCCTCCAAAAGTTCAGTTTAACATAATTCCATTCAACAAACATTTCTGTCCTCTTTACAAAGTGATAGAAAGGGAGATCCAGTTATTCACAGGAGAGTCCTGTGTGGTCTGAGAAATTTGGGAAGAGATAAACTTCACTTTCTGGACCAGTGAATTTCCTCTTCTCACTTTGCCTCTAAATTTCAGTGATCTTCTCTTGGTGACTGTGATGCCGGTTCCCAGTAAACTCAATTCTGAGAAAAAACCTGGATCTCAAGTTCTTTTTTAAGTATTGACTTCCCCAATTAGAAAGTAAATTCCCTGAGGGCAGGAAAGGCCTGCTTTTCTTTTTGCTACAGTTTTATCTTAGTACAATGCTCCATAGTTGACTAGTGGATTTTCATCAGAAACAGGGAATAGTTTCTGGGAGGGAGTCAAGGAAAAGAAGGACCTCGCCTGCATTTCTGATTTCCTTCACAGGCTAATTGTACACTATTTCAAGTCCAATTCTTTTTGTACAGCAAAACAACTGTTTGGACATGTATACATGTATTGTGTTTAATTTATACTTTAATATATTTAACATGTATTGGTCAACCTGCCACCTGGGGGGGGGAGGGGAAAAATTAGAACAAAAGGTTTGGCAATTGTCAATGTTGTAAAATTACCCATGCATACAACTGGTAAATAAAAACTATTAAAATAATAATTAAAAAAAAGAAAAGAAAAAAAGGACTTAGAACTCGGAGATTAAATGGAAAAGGAGTGGCGTTAATCTATTTTGAGTATCATTAATGGGATTGGAAGAAAGTGGTCCGGTTTGTTTGCAGTCCTTCACAGACAATGTAATATGCAGGATGTATGGCAGCTAGGTTCAGCAGATGGATTGTTGGATCCGAAGTAGGGAAGACATGAGTTCAAATCTTGTCTCTGATATTTACTAGCTGGGTAACCAGGCAAATCACACTTGACCTCTTGTCTGTTTCTCTATATAATGGAAACAGTAACAGTATCTGCCTCCCGGATTGTGGTGAGGAACAAATGAGGTGGCAGTTCTAACGCGCTTAGCGCAGTGCCTGGCGCGGAGCTGAGGCTCAGCACTGACCTTCCTCACCTGGTGCACTAGTCTGTCCGTGACACTTTCTTGCCAAAGCTATTGCAGTGGTTTGCCACTCCTTCTCCAGCAGCTGAAGGCAAACAGAATCCTGACTTTCCCAGGATTATTATTGCTAATAATGCGTGTCTGAGCGCACATTTGAACTGGGGTCTCCCCGATTGCCCGGGTTTCCTGGCTGCGTCAGTTTTCACATGGTCGGTATTAAATTCGAGCCCCATAGAACGAGCCTGGAGAGGAGCCTGGAGGCTGGAGGACGTTGAGGGCCAGCAGTAGTTTACTCGGTAGGGCGGTGGGGACTCACGGGAGAGTTTTCGGGGCTGACATACAGAACGTTATTAGGAGAATCACTCATGGCGCGGATCTAAACTGAAGGAGGGTCGGGTGGTTATGAACAATCGTTAGTTTAGCGCGCGGACACCCAGGTGTGGACGGGAGCCGGACACAGGAGGCACAACTGACTAATTGCACGGGGGCTGAAATGAGGGGAGATGATGACACCGAGGTTCGGCCTCGGGATGGCTGGAGCGCCGGGATGGGGAAGTCAGGAGGAGGTGGGGGTGGGGAAGTGAAAAGTTCAGTTCGGGGCACCAGCCCGGCAGCACGCAGTTCTCACGCCTCTCTAGTCTTGCTTCCCCCTCCCAGCCTCCCCGCGGCTCTTTTAAAGGCGGCCTCCAGAGCGAGGCTCGGGGGCGGGGCGAAGCGCGAGTTCCCGCAGGTGGGGCGGGGCCAATCCAGACGAAAGGAAGGAGGAGGGGCGTGCGTCTGTGCGTGCGTGCGCGGTCCCGAGGCCGCCGCCGCCGCTCCCCGAGGCCGCCGCTGCCGCCGCCGCCGCCGCCGCCCGCTCCCGAGGCCGCCCCGCCGCCGCCGCCGCGCAGAGCCTGAGTAGGACCCGCGGCCGAGGGGAGGAGGAGGAGGAGGAGGAGGCGCAGGAGGAGGAGGAGGAGGAGGAGGAGGAGGCGCCGAACCGGGGGGTAAGTGAGGGGCTGGGGGCTGCGGCTGATGTCCGTCCGTCCGACCCCTGTTCTTTCCCTCCCCCCCCCCGCCCTTTTCCCTCAGAGTCCGGGGAGGCGGCGGCGGCGGCGACGGGGCCCAGGCCGGCGGGAGGGGGCCGGGACTCGGGGAGGCCCCCGCCGCCGCCACTGCTGCGGCCACAGGCAGCCACGCCCGGGACGGGCCGGCGGGGTGGCCCGGGCCGGCGGGAGGGGCCCGGAAAGGGGCGGACATTGAGCCCCCACCCTCCGAGGTGGCAGGTTCCCAGTCCTCCGCCTCGCACCTGGCCTGCCAGGGTCCCCAGTGCCGTCGGCCCTCGGGGCGGGGGCCGGGGGGTGGCCCCCGTGAGGGCAGCACACCTTCCCTGCCCTCCCCCCAGAAAGAGGAGGCGCCCGGGGGTCCCCGAAAGGGCCACCTCTCCCCGCTGGGAAGCTGATGGCTGGAGGCATCCCTGTCCAGGGTCTTCCCCAGACACGCTTTTTATTGCTTTCTGCCCCCATTAATCTCTCTTTTAAGCAGGACCCCTTTGGCCCTTTAAACTCCTCGGGTGTCTAGTTAGGAAAGAAGGTGCCTTGGGATTCTTATCTTGCCTCCGAAGTAGGGAGGGTCTGATGGAGTACTATCATCCTCCTTTAGACAGAACCTTTTAAAAACTCCTTGGACATATACTTAGGAGAAGGAGATGCACTGGGATGTTTGCCTTGCCTCAAAACCGACTGTCAGATAATATTGGCCTCTTTTTAGTCACTAATTATTATTATCGTTTTTTGGGTATATTAGTTAAGAAAGTGTGTGCAGTGGGATCCCTTCTTGTCCCTAAACTGAGGAGGTTGTAACTGTCAAGTACTATTAGCTTTTTCGGCTCTACTTTCTTTCTTTCTTTCTTTTTTTTCTTTCTTTCTTTAATTCCTGGGATATATATCTCGCTCAAGAAGTTTGTGGTTGAGGGCACTGGCTTTGAAGTTTTATAATATACTGTTTGTTGTTGGAAAGAATACTTTTTCACAGGGGTCTGCACACCTTTGGGGAACTATATTTCCGAACGTAGTTTGTCCTCCTATGGGAAAGTTCTCCAGTGGAAACTCTGTTGGGGTTGGAGTGCAGCGAGGGGACCTTTTCAGGGCTTATCTCTGCCTATTAGAAAGTAAATTCACTTTTTGGGAGAGAGAGGGGAGAATAAAAATAAGCGGGCTTTATAAAAGAGAGAGTTATACCCTCTTGAGTGGTATGGGACAATATAATGTTTCCTTTTATTTATTCCGATTCCCTGGCGCGTAATGCCAGTCCTTCTAAATGTAGGGCCTGTACTTTGAGAATAGCTGCTCGAAACAGGATTTGGAAACTTTCCTTGGGTTTCCTGTTCAGAAGTTGTGAGAGTGGGTGTATGTATGTCGTTTTTCTTTTCTTTTTTGTGTAATGGCTACTTGAGTTCTCTTGATATAACTACCAAGTTAGGTCTCAAGCTCCTTTTTATTCGCATCATGGTTTTCTGTTTTTATATAACTTCATGTCTTTATTTTAACTTGGTTATTCTTATGGGGGTTTTGGTGAGTCCCAACTTGTTGATTTAGAATTTTGACTCATGTTTTACTTTAAAATATAGTTAGAATCATAATACTTTGGAGATGGAAGTGACTTTAACAGTGATTTAGTTCAGTCTCCTTATTTTATGGATAATGAAATTGAGGTTCAGAGAGGTTGTTACTTAGCTAGTGTCACACAGCTTGTAAACAGAATCAGGACTAGAACATATGTTTCTGACACTGAATATTGCACTATTTAGGTAGAGGATTTTAGTGGGAAGCAGTGATGTCTTTTTTGGGCATACTTCAAATGATTGATATATTTTATTAGCATTGATATCCTGTACTTATTTATGAGTCTGACTCTTCACAGCTCAGGAAGCCTTAGTGGTCCTTATTGCCTAAAGGGCAAAACCCTTTAATGCTGATTCAACCTATCTTTCCAGACTGATTTCATATCTTTTTTCCTATCCCCTTCCTTCCAGCCAAATTGGCCTAATTATTATCCCTTGGATAAGAGTTCCCCATTCAGTTTCCTTTGCATAGGCTGGTCCCTCATTCCTGGGCAATGGTTTCCTTCCTCATGCTGCCTTTTGTCATCCCTACTTCTTTGTGAACTTTAGTTTAAATGCTACCTCCTTCAACACATTCTATTCCTGATTTTCTCCCTCCTCGAAGTATATTTTAAAAAATTTGTATGAGAATTGTCTGTGATCACATAGTATCCATAGGTGTGATTTGAACTTGGGACTTTGCTGACTTCCAAGTCCAGTACTTTGACATATATTGTCATTTGCTCTTTAAAACTAGCCTTTGAAATAATGCAGTTATTATGATGCATTAATGAGAGAAGTTACATGACTTGCTCTTGGTCACATATCTACTAAAAGTTATGACTAATATTTTTTTTCCCCTTAAATCCAAGTTTAGAATTCTTTTGCTCTCACAAAAGGGTGAATACCGAGTTTTGAGACCAAAGAGAGAAGGGCCATTTCCATTTGGGGAGCTTTCTGAAGACCTACTGAGGAGATATTAACTGAGTTAGGCTTTAAAGGATGTATAGGAATTCTGTCTGCAGAAAAGAGTGAGTTGGACATTCCAGGCATAAGGAGCAGTTAAGCAAAATCTTGGCAATGCAAGTCATACAGGATTAATAACTAGTCTAGATTGATAGGACATGGAGTAGGTGAAAGGGACTAGCATAAGAAAAGGTTGGAAAGAGAAGGTGGTTCCCAGATGGTGAACGGCCTTGACTGCTAAATAGAGATGAACTTGAACTGAATTCAATAGTTAATAGAGAGCTATTGCAGCCTAATTGCCATTCTGTTGTGGACACAAAATCGACAATACTGACTAATTTTAACTTTAACAACTTAAAATTTTAACCAATCCCTATTTTAAATAAGAAAGTTATACACAAAATTCCATACTTAGTTAATTTTTCATGTTTGTAATATTTTCTCTGAATAGGAAAAATTTGAATGTAATTTGTATAATTTCTGTATCTTTAGAATCTTATGGTTGTGACAGTTCTATATTTTTATTTTTGAAGATCAATTATACTACTATTATGGAAACTCACAGTTGGATTGTAAATTTTTGCAGTTCTCGTAGTTACTCAAACACCAAGAGGCACCCTGATATAGTTAATTGGGCCATCCTTGAAGTCCTGACAATCTAGTTTAAAGGGCTGCCTCTGACACATACTAGCTTCTATGACCTTGGCTAAGTCATTTAACCTCTCACTGCCCTAGGCAGTTCTAAAGATTAAAGGCAGCAGTTTCTTGCCTAATCTGTATTTGATAGAGTTTTCACATAAGGTATTTTCTTTATATGAGTGGTATCAAAGGACACTGAACTTATACCACCTAAGGATCCCTACAGGCCACAGATTGACTTGGTTTTAAAATGTAATATTACCAGTGTTTTACTGTAATTTTATTTACTTTGTTAAATATTTCCAAATTGTTTTTAATCTGTTTGGTCCGATTCAGGAATGTCGTGGGCAAAATCAGAATCATCAATTTTAAAAGTTCTAAGGGATCTCAGTCATGTAGTCTGTCACCTGAAGCATCTTCTCTAACATTTCCTAGAAGTAGTCCTCCAAATTCCCAGCCAGAAAGAGAAACATAATCATCAGAAATGTTTTTAAGTGTTGTCGTACATTTTAAATTGACAATTAACATGCACTGTTTTAAGTAACCATTTTAAAGTCCAATTCTTAAAATAGACTTCATCTGTTTTTAAAAGATAAATATGACATTTCTATGAATTGAATACTTATGTAGTATTATGTCATCATCTTGTACGGACAGTAAAAATGCCAAAATACACATCTTGTTATTTTTAAAAAGATACATGTTACAAACTATTTCTTTATATATACACACATGTTAAATACATAAGTATATGTGTATGTATGCATTTATGTATATACTTGAAATGCCCTTCTCTTCCTCAGTGTGTGAGACTTTTTGTTAGGAAACAAGCAGCAGTCTTGTTAATGTGTTTTTTAATCTTATTTTAATATGTCTTATTTCTTACAGAGATACTGTTGCTCACTTATGGTAAGATGTGAATTTTAAATTTTCACAATATTGATAATAGTTTTGCCCCAAGCCATCTTTAGGTTCTCTTCTTGGTATACATTTTTGAGATATCAGATCAGGGGTCAGAATTAATTTTGTGTTTGGGGAATATATTTTCTTTTTTTACACAGGTCTAAACTGGCCTAAATATTGAACTTGAGTTCATTGAATAACATGTGCTAAACAGCCCAAACTAGTGGCTATTATCCGGATTCTTTCCACTTGAAAATAGAGGTAGGAACTGAGAAAATCAAAAGGAAAGTATGTATTGTTATTAAGGTGGAGTTAAAACAGGAAACATTGAGCTTTTTATAAGCATTCTAAAAATAATCCATTTCATACAATCTTTAGAGATATGCACCTAGGATTGAAGATGTTTTATGAGATTAAGATTTCCCATCAGTAAATTAGTTAATAATTTGGAGTGGTTTTCTCTTTGTCATTTCCATTACATATTCAGGCATTGGAAACCTAAAAAGTTAAAATTATTCCAACTTTCCAACATTTGTCACCAATAAAGCCTCTTAACATAAACTTCATATGAAGGGGTTGGTAATGTGTAATGTAAATTAGACATATTATATTTTCTTTTACTTGTAGTATTTAAGACCAAAGTCTTAAAAGTGTATAAAACTAATTCAATTTTATATAACAGAGATTGCTATAGACTTACAGTTTTGTCATTATGAAAAGACACATTTTGAATACATAAATGTGACTGGTATGTACCCCCACAATCTAGTGGTTTTTAAAGTAGAGCTAAAACAGGAAATGTTATGCTGCATGTGCTATAAAAATAAGCATTTATGGTAGAACTTAACTTTAAGTAGGTAAGATTTTATAAAATGAATAGGTTAAAAAAATTGGGAACAATTATTTCAACAAAATCTGAAACACAGTTAAAACCATAGCTTACTAGTAGCAACCACAAATTTCATGATAGAGTGTTATTACAGATGTGTTGAGAATATAATCTAGAGAATAAATCTGTCATTCACTGTAATTTCAGTAATATTTAGAATTCATGTAGGGATAGGACTATCTTTTTGAGACAGATTCATTGATGTAAAACATTAAACAAGCAAACACTATTTTTAACAGATAAAACTTGAAAATGATGATTATTTCAATTCTTATTGTTCCACTTGAGTCTTCTGCCATAAAATATACTTTTTTAAATTCTAAAATGTGTTTATTAGAGACAGTCTAAAATATTATCGATAAGATACCACACACATGTAACAGTATTAGAACCAAGATTTGCTTTTAATATAGTATCCATTTTCCTAATTTAAAAAAAAAATCCATTTTCAACTGAAAATAATCAACTTGATGTTAACTCTGAATTTCTCTAGAACTCAACTATTTACCGAGTATTTATTCATTCACTATTTCAGTGATGAGATATGGTCATATAGCTAGTAAATATGTCTAAGGTCATATTTTAACTCTCCCCCATTCCCTCATCCATTGTGGCACCTATTAAATCCCAAATCATTCAAGAAGCATTGTTCTTATTATGTGTAAGGCATTGTGTTTTAAGTAATGCTGGAGATATAAGGAAAGGCTGAAATGAACTCATTATATTGGTAGAGACAGAGTACAAACAACTATTTACACATAAAATATACAGTGTGGATATAAGGCATTAGGAGTAGGGGACCCAGCAAAGGAATTTTTTGAAAGGTCAGATTTGAGCTAAAGGAAACTAAAAGGCTGAAGCTTGGAGAAAGGATTTCAGGTGTTGGGGACCACAGGTACACAGGTTGGGAATAGAAAAATGGAATATTGTAGAGGAGAAATGGCAGTAAAGAAAGCATGGCTGAATGAGAGGGCAGAAAGAGGAGTTGAAGAATGAGAGGACTGAAAAGGTAGGAGCACCCCGAGTTTGAAAGGGAATTAAAAGTTACAGGATTTCATATTTGGTAGGAACACCCCGAGTTTGAAAGGGAATTAAAAGTTACAGGATTTCATATTTGATCCTAAAAATGATAGGGAAACATTGGAAATTTATTGAATAGAGGGCTATTATAGTCAGGTCTATGCTTCCCGCTAGTAGTATGGAGGATAATAGAATGAAGGATAGACTGCAGTGGGAAGAGACTTGAGTCAGGAAGATGGACCAGTGATTTTTTGCAGAAGTCCTGGTGTAAGGTGATAAGGGCCTTAGACCAGGGGATGGCTGTGGGAGTGGAAATGGCTATATAACAAGAGTATGTAGGGTGAGTACAAGTGAAGAGTTAAGGATTAATATAGTTGTGATGCTATGATTATAAAGACGATGATGACCTTGACAATAATGAAGAAGCTGGAAAAAGGGAAGAGATTCAGAATTAATGAATAATGAGTTGTTTTAGACATAATGAATTTAAATGTCTTCATGTCATCTATTTTGAGATGTCTAAGAGATACTTGGTTTTGTGAGCCCAGAAGTCAGGAAAGAGGTAAGGGCTGGGTAGATCTTAGAATCATCTGCATAGAAGTGATAATTGAACCCATTGGGATTGATGAAATCACCGAGACATGCTATTGAATGAAAAAATGACCCATGACTGAGCCTTAAGGGACACCCACATTGTTCTTTAGCATTTATTGCTATGGGCTCATTTTCTAATTTTAATTTTAGAATAAACTTTTTCTAATTATTTGGAAAGTGATATTGTAAAAAAAAAATCTATTTTGCCATAATAATGATCTTAATCTAAGTCTATAAACTTTCCTGTATATGCCATATTATGAAGAAGGGATTTTTCTCTATTTGGTTTGTCATTGTAATTCTGTTTAATGTGAGTAAATTTTGGTATAGAATTGTTCTTCTCTAATCTTTTTCCTCACTCTGATTCAAATTTGTATGAGGGCAAAAATGCATTGATAGTGTGCCAGCACAGCTTTCATAAACATTGGGTTTTTTTTCTCTCTGGACCTGACTATGTTGCACCTATAAGGTAAGAGTAGAGAGTTTACAAAATAGAGCTGGCTTCTGTCCACATTTTATAGTACTCAATACCAGGCTATGAAGAAATCCACCTGCAGTTTTAGTAAATGCTTCTGATTTTAGAACATAGCATTTTTTTTTTTTTAACAACTTGAAGATAAATAAGCATATCAGACATTGGAATCCAGGGCCTGATTTTGCTTTCTTTGCTAATTTAAAGAGGATAGTTTCTCACCTTGTAAGCAGAGGTAGTATGCTGGAGTGGAAAGAGAAAATTAATTTGGAGTCAGAAACCAGGTCTTCAGCACTTAACTATTTTTGTAGCTACAGTCAAAATTCAGAACTGACTGGTCAAATTTTTATGTTAATAAATTATCACTAAATCTGCTTTATCAAAAATATCATTGTCATGAATATGCTGGTGTCTTTTAAAAAAATAGCTTTAATTGAAATGAATTTTTTGGAAAGTTTTTTTAGTAAATATGTATTTATGACTTTGTGACCTCATTTGGGATTCTCTTGGTGGATATACTGGAATGGGTTGCCATTTCCTTCTCTAGCTCATTTTACAGATGAGGAACTGAGACAAAGTTAAATGACTTCTCCAGGATCACATAGCTAGGAAATCTGAGACTAGATGTGAACTCAGGAAAGATGAGTTTTCCTGACTCCAAGCTCTATGCTCTACATTGTATAAACCAGTGCCCCAAGGGGAGGGGGAGGGGAGAGAGGAGGAAGGGCGCACAGGAGAGGGGGGAAGTAATCTATTAATCTATTCACTAAAACCTTAGACTTTTGATGATAAATCACTGAATTTTTTTGTTATTGAAGATGATTGGGAATTTATTATGTTGACTTACAATGTAGTAAATACTACAGTTGATATTTTAATAAGTAAAACGAGTAACATTAGTCAGGATGTGAAATCTTTTAAAAATATGTGAAAAGTTCCTTTAAGGTTCAATTCTGATAATATTTCCTATATTTTGTCTATCCCCTTATTACATATATATATATATATATATATATATATATATGTTTATCTCTCTTTCCTATGTAAGTTTCTCGAGGATAGATATTTTTTATTTTTTTCTTAATATATAGTAGGTGCTTAATAAATGCTATTGGATTAAATTGGGAATATTATAAACAAGGCATTTATGGATTTCTTGAAGACAATTGACAGTCTGTCATAAAACTCAAATGATCCTATGATTTTTTTTTTTTAGTTTGGGTATTCCCTTATGCAGTGCAGATTGCAAACTTATCTATGCTGCTCATCCTGTATATTTCTTGACCATATGTTCCCATAAGCCTATTGCAGGAAGCTTCCCTGATATGCTTCACCAATTTCACCGCTTGAATATTTGGCTTGCCCATTATTCCATATCATGTGACCAGACCATCTTTTTTGATCATCTATTTCTGATGGCATTATTTTCTTTTATTCTTTGAAATTCCTTTTTTGGGGGAGGTATTAAATAGTATTCTCATGTCCAATGTGTACTTCTCTCTGTCTCTGAGAGCTATACTTATTTTCAGTTTGTAGAACTTTCATGGTCATATTAAGGAACAACACCAATAGAAAATTAGTTTTGAAAAGTCATGCCTTTATTCCTGAAATGTTCATGCTTATTAAAGGAACTTTACAGTTTTCTAATTGTCCATTGTACTATGTGTCTGGCGTGTGTGCACGCACATACACACACAACCTGTGGTTTCATTGGTGTAGGTTAGCATCTTCTCTGCAAAACATACATACACATTATATATACATACTCTAATGGGAAGCTTCTATTAAGTTGTTCATCCAACTCTATGTTATAATCTGGACAATAGATAACACTTCCTCTGCCAGTTTTTCCTGTATGAATGGTTAGGCCAAAAGTCTTACATGGACACAGATCTTTTCCAAGAAGTCCTGCAGTGTTCCAAGGCTTGCTGCAATTAGCATGATATCATAAGCAAGTAGGGACATCTGCAGGATCTCACTATCCTAGAAAAGACACCTCCTTTAACTAGGAATCTGTCTAGGATTCCACCATCATAATAGTGAATATCTTTGACAAGTATACCTCTTCTTGTCTCATGCCTTACTGTTCTCTGTTAAATCCTTCAAGGAATAAGTTTGATGTGTAAATGGGAGAGATATTGTTGGAAAACAATCTTCAAGACAATATATATATATATATATATATGTATTTTTTTTCTTTTTACAAAACCAGACTTTTAGAAAATAATCAACCAATAAGCCCAGTGAAAGTTTTATGTTTTCTACATTTTTAAATCATGTGTGGTATCTATAGCATCTGCTGTATATACCACTTTTTTGACAGCCTGCTTGTTCCCTACTATACTTATCAAGGATGTTCTTGATATATGTATGGATGAGTTTGATGCATATGTAGGTGAGATATAAGTTCTATGCTGATGGGAAAGTAAGCATATATGTTCATAATTAATGTTTTCATGGTCTTTTTTCTCTGTCTCTTTCATATTAATAAAGTGCAAGAATTCTTCTGTGCTTTTGGCATCTTTTTTCATTCAGAATCTTCTGAATTGATCCCTCATAATTATATTGCCTTCAGCACAGATCTCCATAAGATGGCTTTGATCTAGTCTAGTTGCTTTCTTCTTTATTTTCTTTACTTCCATTTCTTTCTTTTTAAATGTGTGTTTTGTTTGTTTGTTTTTGTGAGGCAGTTAGAGTTAAGTGACTTGCCAGGATCAGACTGCTAGGGAGTATTAAGTGTCTGAGGTTGGATTTGAACTCAGGTGCTTCTGACTTCAGGGCAGGTGCTTTATCCCCTGCACCATCTAGCTCTGCCCTCTTACTGCCATTTCTACCTACTGCCAGGGTTATGATATTAAGAGTTTTGTTAACTGGAAATTAGTATGGCAGAAACTAGGCATGGACCCACATTTAACACCACATACTAAGATTAGATCAAAATGGGTCCAAGATTTAGGCATAAAGAACGAAATCATAAATAAATTGGAGGAACATGGGATGGTTTACCTCTCAGACTTGTGGAGGAGGAAGGAGTTTATGTCCAAGGAAGAACTAGAGACCATTATTGATCACAAAATAGAACATTTTGATTACACCAAATTAAAAAGTTTCTGCACAAACAAAACTAATGCAAACAAGATTAGAAGGGAAGTAACAAATTGGGAAAACATTTTTACAGTTAAAGGTTCTGATAAAGGCCTCATCTCCAAAATATACAGAGAATTGACTTTAATTTATAAGAAATCAAGCCATTCTCCAATTGATAAATGGTCAAAGGATATGAACAGACAATTTTCAGATGATGAAATTAAAACTATTTCCACTCATATGAAAGAGTGTTCCAAATCACTATTGATCAGAGAAATGCAAATTAAGACAACTCTGAGGTATCATTACACACCTGTCAGATTGGCTAAAATGACAGGAACAAATAACGATGAATGTTGGAGGGGCTGTGGGAAAACTGGGACACTGATGCATTGTTGGTGGAGTTGTGAAAGAATCCAACCATTCTGGAGAGCAATCTGGAATTATGCCCAAAAAGTTATCAAAATGTGCATACCCTTTGACCCAGCCATACTACTCCTGGGCTTATACCCCAAGGAACTACTAGAGAAGGGAAAGGGTCCTGTATGTGCCAAAATGTTTGTGGCAGCCCTTTTCATAGTGGCTAGAAGCTGGAAGATGAATGGATGTCCATCAATTGGAGAATGGTTGGGTAAACTATGGTATATGAATGTTATGGAATATTACTGTTCTATAAGAAATGACCAACAGGAGAAATACAGAGAGGCTTGGAGAGACTTACATCAACTGATGCTGAGTGAAACGAGCAGAACCAGAAGATCATTATACACTTCAACAATGATACTGTACGAGGATGTATGCTGATGGAAGTGGATTTCTTCAACATAGAGAAGAGCTAATCCAATTCCAATTGATTAATGATGGACAGAACCAGCTACATCCAGAAAAGGAACACTGGGAAATGAATGTAAACTGTTATTTTTACCTTCTGAATCCAATTCTTCCTGTGCAACAAAAAAATTCGGTTCTACACACATATATTGTATCTAAATTATACTGTAATATATTTAACATATATAAGACTGCTTGCCATCAGGGGGAGGGGGTTGGGGGAGGAAGGGAAAAAAATCTGAATAGAAGTAAGTGCAAGGGATAATGTTGTAAAAAATTACCCATGCATATGTACTGTCAAAAAATGTTATAATTATAAAATAAAATAAAAAATTAAAAAAAAAAAAAAAAAAAAAAGAGTTTTGTTGTGGTGGCTCCACTGACCTTTGTTATAAAAATCTTTGCAAGTCTTTTCCATTTTCTTCTGTTTGTCATCCTTTCAATTCCATTTATAAATGCCCTTGCAGTGACTTTGCTTATATGGACCTCTTGTGTTGTTTTCTTTAAACAGATTTTTATCTGGCTCCCCTTTGGTTTGATGCAATATTGCCCACAACCTCCTCCACATATTGGGTTATAAGTTTCTTGAGTTAAAGCAATGTTTGGTATTTGATTTTGTACCCTGATTTTGTCTTAATCCATATTAAATTTACAAATGCCTACTGAATTGAGTTTAATTCCAACACCTTCTCTGTAAGATTTTATAAATATAATGTGATTTTGCCATCTCTTTTTCTCTGAATGTCAAGAAATTCATTAATTATGTTGACTAAGGTGCTTTTAGATTATTTTGGTCTCTTTGTTAATGACAGTTTATTTAGATCACAGTCCCCTATATGTATTATGACAGGTTCAATATCTTTTCCTCTTCCATTAGTCTTTTTAAAATTAATGTTAGTAACTTGTTTTATTTGGTCAGAGTTGAGTTAAAATTTCATTTTAATTGCATGCATATCTTTTTCTTATTTTTATTCTAGTTTTATGCTAATATTTATCCGCTAATAAGTCATTGGTCAGACTGTAATTGGACAACTGATTGAGAAATTACTCCTACATTAGTAACATTATTTTTTGTCCATTAAAATACAATATTTGGTGTCTGGCATATTTCTTAAGGAAAGTGTTTCCAGTATGAAGTTTATAAAACATTGTCTTCTTTCATTCTCCATTCCTGAACCATGTTTTCCAATATATTCCTGGGCATTTCCACCTGAGATTGATTTCAAAATATATGTTATATTAATTTGGAGGGTCTTATCTGTAGACTTTGTCAATTTCTTTGTTTCCTGTAACAGATATTGGTGGTCTTTGTGGAAATACCATGAAAATTGCAGCACAAGATGCCAAAGTGCCCATGAAATGATGTTTCTCTTTTCCCTTAGACCTACAATAAAGCCATCAATGCCAATTCCTTTTTCTGCCTTGTCAGGTAATACCTATGATCCATCCTCTTAATTACATATAACTTCCTTCTACTGGTTACATAGCAGAGGGATGCCAGAATATGTATGTCATCATAGAGGTTTACTTGTTGATCACTTGGATCAAATTTAGAGCGCAAATATCAAGCTTAACTTTGTAAATGGCTTTAAAACTGAGATTATTAATTAGCATCCTATACTTCATTTCTGCTACCCTGCCACCTGCAGAAGTAGAAGGGTCCTATATAGTACTTCTTTTATAAGTTGCAGTGCCAAAGAATTCTTTACTAAGTATGGCCAGGCCATAGGTGAAAAAACATTTGTACTTAACTAGAGTCATTCTCAAAAATTGGAACTTTGGAGAAGCTTTTCTAGCATGGTTAAAGCTGTCCAGTCTTGGGATCCATTGACATACAGGCTTTTGGGACAAGATAGAGAAATATAGACTAGTTTAATAGAGAGTAAGTGATTTTAGAAATGATAGGAATGGGAAATCTTTGGTGGTATACAACAAGGTTTTCTTTTTAGCTTCTTTAATATCTTATTTTTATTTGGTGCGGTATAGTTAACCAGGTGGGCAGCTAGATGCGATGCAATAAAGCATTGGGCTTAGAATCTGGGAGATTCATCTTCCTTTGTTCCAGTTTGGCCTCAGACCCTTATCAGCTATATCACCCCAGGCAAGTCACTTGACATGCTTGCTTCAGTTCTTTATATGTAAAATGAGCTAGAGAAGGAATTGGTGAACCATTCCAATATCTTTGCCAAGTAATCCCCAAATTTATTTGGACATAACTGAAAAAAAAGATTGAATTACAACAGTTAACAAGATGCTTTATTTTTGTTGTCCTTAATTCTTATAACAAAATTTTGATTTTTATTTTACAGATCAGTTAACAGGGATAGAGGAGTTATAAAAAATCTTAGAAAGTGGAACTTTTAGAGCTTTTGAGTCCAGCCTTCATTTTACAAATGAAGAAATTAGTGGGAATGAAGAAATTAAGGAATTTGCCTAGGGTTAATGTGCCTATTATATATTTGAAGCAGAATTGAAATCTAGGGTTTGTTTTTTTTTTTGACACCAAGCCCAGTCTTTTTATCCCTGCTCCATTCTGATTCTCAAAGATTTCTAAAAGAAGATTGTTAAGTGACTGGCAGCATGATGTCATGAGAAGAGGCTATATGATGCCATGAGAAGAATCTTTCTTCATCTGCAAAGTGAAATCTCTGAGGTCTCTTTTAACTTTCAATCTGTCATATTGATTACTTATGGATAGGAAGCAACAGAGCGGGGACTTGACTAGATATACCTGACCAAAGAGGTATTTACTGGTCTTCTGACTGAGGGTCTAGTACTGTTTTTAAATACTACACTTTTTTAAAAAAACAAACATCTTTATTCATTGACTTAGATGAAGACCCCTTTGGAAAGTTTAGAAATCTATGGATAATATGAAGCTGGAGAGAAAATTTGTTCTTTAGTTGACAAGATTAAGAAATATAAGCTCAAATGAAGGGTCAAGTATAAAAGCAATGAAATCTAATAGTGACAAATATAAAATCTGCATTTAGGATTAAAAAGTCAGCTACATAACTTCAGGTTGGGAGAAATATGGATTGATAGATGTTCCCCTGAAAATGACTTGACTTAGAAATTTGTTGAACTGACCTTGAGCTCAAAGAGTCAACAGTGTATTCTGTTTTTTGGTTTTAGTTTTTGCAAATTATGTTTTCAAGCTGAGTTAATTGAAGCATACTATTGAGAAGAAGGAAGATAATAGTTTCATTCTTGGTGTAATCATCACATCTGTGAGTATTGTTTTGAGTGAGATATTTTAGGAGGATATTGTTGCCAATGAACTAGAGCTGGTCCAGTGGCAAAAAAAATATAAGGAGACTTGAAATATGAGAAACCTATGAGGAAGAGAAGACAAAGAGGGAATATATTAACTATTTTCAACAATTTGAATATCTTGTCATATGGAAATATTAATTATATGGTGTGACCCTATGTAGAATGAGAACCAATTTGTAGAAATGACAGTGGACAATTTTTAAAAAGATTTCATTGATGTCTTAAGTTTTTACACCATTCTTTCCCCCCTTTTAACAAAAGTAACAAAACCTAAACAAAACCAATTAACACAATGAAACAGGTCTTACAGAATTGTGATTCCACACTGAAATAGAGAAAAGGGCCTTTAAATCATACATAAGGATCCTTAAGGCCACATATGTCTAGTTTTAAAGTGTAAATTTCTGTCTTAACTATTATCTATGTCTTTACTCTTTTTATTCATTCACTATTTCTCAAGTTTATTTTAACTTGGGAGTGTTGTTGCAGGTGGCCTTGTATTTGACCCCTCTGTTACAGAATATACAGCATCCTGTCCCTTTAATCTTGTACTTTTATTCTGAGAGGAGTGGAGTGTCTTTTTATCATCTGTTCTTTTTGATTTCTAGAGTAGAGGCTGGAGGGGTTTGGGGGATGAATAGGCATGAAGTACTTGAAAGGTTACTTGATAGAAGTAGAATTAGACTTGTTTTGATGATCTCCAGAAGTCAGAGCTAGGAAGAGTGGGTGGAAATTGCAAAGAAGCATTGAGACTTGTTGTCAGGAAAAACTTAATTAGAACTCTCCAGAGTGGAAGGGAACATCCTCCTTCGTATTGAATCCTCCCACAAGTCCAGTGGGGATTGCACAGCCCTATGGATGTATTCTGGAAGGAATTTTTTTGTGGACTGGATAGGACTAGGTAGCTGCTGAGAATCCTTCTAACTCAGATATTCTGTGACCATCTAGGATGGTCATTGGTCATTACAATTAATTCAAGTTAAGTTTCCTGTTAGTTTTATTATCATTTATGGAATTATAGTCCTTCCCCTCTGTATATTGTTCTCTTGATTCTACTTCACTCTGCATCAATTTATGTCTTCCTTTGTTTCCCATATTAGTCTTCCTTTCTCTTGAAGTCTCATATTTGCAGTTTCTTATAAATATGGAGAGACTTAATATAAGGAGAAACTTTTTCTTTTCTTTTCTTTTTCTTTTTTTTGCTGAGGCAATTGGGGTTTAGTGATTTGCCCAGGGTCACACAGCCAGGAAATGTTAAGTATCTGAGATCAGATTTGAACTCAGGTCCTCCTGACTTCAGGGCTGGTGTGCTATCCACTATGCTACCTAGCTGCCCCAGGAGAAATTTTTTAATAACTATTTAATGGAGGAACACGAAATTTGGAGTCAGAGAACATAATGTTCAGATCTGTTACTTACCTCCTAGGTGAACCTTGGATAAATTGCATCTTCTCTTTAAAATCAGTTTCTCATCGTAAAATAAGGAGCTTGGACTAGATGGCCTTTAAAGTTCCTTCTACATTCTAATTGTAGTATCTTATTAATGAAATGGACTTCTCTCTGAGCTACAGAGTTCTCTGTTATGAGAAAATTTAAAATAGAAGCTGGTTTACGGTCAGGTGAAGAGGATTGATTCATTTGGTAGAGGATTGAACTGGAAAGAAATCCTCTGAGATTCCTATTTGCTTGAGATTCTATGATTCATAATTTTTTTTTCCTCTAAGATTTTTAATACATTAAGAATATTGTGGTCAGTGAAGTTGATACCTTTAATTTGACTTTTTAAAAGATTAATGATTCAACTTTAATGAAATCGATACTTTTATCAGTATTTTCAGAGAACCAATCAAGTGGTTGGTATGTATCTACTTTGTTTCTAATATGGGATACAAGGGAAGTATTTCATACTTTCAAGAAATTTGTTTATTTATTCACTAATCATTCAGCAAGCATTTACTAAGTGCTTACTTGTTACATCCCCTTCTCTCCAAACACAGCTGCCACCCTGATACCTCATCACCTCAAGTCTAGACTATTGCAACAATATTCTAATTAGACTCCCTTACTGAAGTCTCTTCTGAAGTTTAGGTGCCATTTTTTTTCCTTTTGTTTGAATTAGAAAGATAATTTTATCTGCACAGAAATAAAAGCTTTTCTTTCTGTCAATTTCTACACCAAAATGGTTACTTCCTTGTAGATTCATTTAATATGCCCCCAATCATTGTGTCTTTAAAATATATATCCTAATTTACAAACTTGACATTTAGCTCTTCATATTTTATTTGTTCTTAATGGTATATATTTCCAATGCAAAACATTTGAAATCCAGATCTGGTTAATTGAATGGTATTGATTTTTTTCTGTCTCTTTGAAAGAACTTCAGGTGAAAAATATGTTAAGATTTAATGTCAGAAATTGTGAGGCCACATGCAGATTTACTTTTCATTTCTTTATTGGTATATTTTTTAGTTTATCTATAGAGACCCAAACAAAAGTCAGTTCAGATTTTTAAAATATTCATTAGGATTATTAACATTGGTATAAATAGCAACCATTTTGTGGTGTTTAGCAAATATACTAAATTCTGGGGATGTGAAGATCAAAAGAAGAGTCCCTGTTCTCAAGGAACCTACTTCCTATTTTGCGTAAGTAGTTACATAAAGCATGTAAAACTGAACAGACTTTCAAGCCCATTTTACCCTTAAAGACTAAAGTAAAAAGAAATTGAAACCTGTTTGATTGGACACAGTTTTACATGTAAGACACATTTACTTTTAAACTGCCTTTTTCCTTTGAGTAAATGTATGTTCTCTATGAGTTTTTTAAATAAAGTGACAGCTGCTTACAAGTGGAGACGGGGGTCTTAGAAGTCACCTTTCCAACTACTCTCTGGACTTGAGTTTCTGCCACAGCCTTCCAAAGAAGTCCAAGCCTATTCTACTAATTGTGAAGTTTTCTTTAAATTAAGCTGAAATCTGCTTCTGAACCTTCTGCCTGTTTTCCTGTCAGTCAGCTGTTGCAGAGGACAGCTTGGGTCTGGAGTCAGGAAGACCCGAGTTCAGATCCAGGTTAAGACAGTTATTCTCTGGGTGACTTTGGACAAATTTCTTACCTTCTATATGCCTCAGTTGTAAAGTAGTCATAATAATAGTACCTCCCTCCTTTAGGTGAGGATAAGAAACTTTATGTAACAGATGCTTACAATTTTTCTCTTCCACTGCTCTCTCTTGGGCTCAAGCACAATCTAATTGGTCTATTCCAGCTGCCACCTTCCTGAATCCTCAATTGTTGTTTCTTCATGCTAAACATATCTGTATCTTTTCATCTTATCCTTGTTTGACATGGTTCTTACGTCCCTATGTGCGAGACATTCCATGTTTTTTCTTGGAACTTTTGAGTATATCTCTGCCTCTGTGTCTGAAATGTACTTTTTTCCTTATCACCATCTCATAGAATCCCTAATTTTCTTCAGAATTTGGCACAGTGATACCTCCTACTCAAGATTCTAGTCTTTTTCTCCTCTGCCTTTCATTTCTCATTGCCTTTCTTTCCAGGAAATTACTTTGTATGTATTTTGTATTTATATATGAATGTGTTGTTTCCCTCAATAGATTGTAAGCTTCTGTCATTCTAATTTATCTTTAGAGCCTTAGCATAGTGCCTGCCACATTTCATAAATACTTCTCTGATTAGGCAAAATATAATAAGACTATCACCTCTTATGAATTTGACATTATAGCTTTCTTAATGCAACCTATTATTTCATTAGCTTTATAAAACTGTCACCTCACACTTCTGGTTCATACTAAAAATCATAGATTTTTTTCAGGCAAAATTATGTATCTTTGTATCCTCTTGATTGATTTTGTACTTAAGAAGCTGATTATTTTTAGTCAGGATATGTAGGGATAAGCATGTTATCCACCTCTTTATCTATCTAGCTAGATATATTATTGATAAGAATGTTAAACAGTACAATACCAAGAAAAAATAACTGTGACACTCTTCCATATAGGTTGACATCAAGGTGTTAATGGCAGTTTTTTGCCTCGAGTCAGTCAACCAGTTCCAAATCCCTTTAATTGTACTACAACCTACCCATTATCTCTCCATCTTGTCTACAAAAACAGTATGAGACTTTGGCAAAGGTTTCACTGAAATCTTTTTAAATGTACTTTGATAGCTTTCCTTTAATCATAGGTTTACAGGTTTGGAGCCAGAAGGGATCTTTTAGGACAGCTTGTCCATCTCCTTCATGAAATTGAGGCCCAAAGAGGTTAATAGGGATACAGAGGTGATAGAAAAAAAATAGACTCAGAATTTAAACTCAGGTTCTCTGCCTATAGAATTGGCTTCTACTGTACTACTTTTTAATTACTTTGGAAAAAGAAAAAATTATATTAATCTGAAGATAGTGAAGTAAGTAGTAAATCACTAACTCTCCCATATTTACCTCACAATAGCCATAAAATAGCACCCTCAAACAAATCTTGAAACAGCAGAAGCAGCAAAAAAAAGATGGATTAAAGCAATTTTTGAGTCCAAGATACTTGAAAGATAGTCAGGAAAGGTCTGTTTCATTTGGGGAAAAAAAAGGAATGCAATCTAGGACAGTCCAGCAAGCCAGTAGCAAGCCCCACCTTGATAGACCAGCTGTAAATCCTGAACCCCATTGCAGTAGCGCAGACAAGTATCAATACCAGGACCTCCCCATATGCTTCAGCAAAGCTAAGGAACCTGGCCAACTTCAGTTCTGAGAACCACAGTTTGCCCCTGACAAACAGGCAGCCTTCGGCAGTCAGGGCAGCCAAACCTTCATGTTTCAGTGTATAATGGAGAAATGCAGAAATAGCCCACTTGCCTCAGCACACTTAAGACACCATCACCAGGACTCCAATTTGGCACTAGGTAAACTGCCAGAGGCAGAACCAGCTATTCCTCATCCTAATCCCTCAGCACAATACCGGACATGAGGTGTCTCCTGTGTTCTCGGGGCACCATCAGTGCAGTACCAGGTAAACAGCCAGAATCTGCAGCCTTTGGCACAAAAATTTTAAGACAGTGTCCCATCCACCCCAGGAGCAGAGATCAAATTTTAAAGAAAGGGAAAAGGCCAAAAAAGATGAGCATAAAAATAAATAAAAGAGGAATCTGACTATTGAAAGTTATTGTGGTAGGAGAAAAGGTGAAGGTATAAACTCAGAAGAGGATGACAGTATCAAAATATCTATAGTCAAAACCCCAAAGAAAAAGGGGGAAGTCCCCTCAAGGCTAGAAAGAACTCTTGGAAAAGTTCAAAAAGGATTTAAAAAATCATAAGAGAGGTAGAAGAAAAATTGGACAAAGAATTGAGAGGTATATAAGAGAATTAGGGAAATAAAAGTAAACCGCTTGGAAAAAGAAAACAGAAATCCACTGAAAAAAACAACTCCTTAAAAGGTCCAGTTGATAAAATAGAAAGTACAAAAGCCAATTTGAGGAAAACAAGTCTTTAAAGAGTTGGATAAGTAGAAATTATTGACTCTATGAAACATCAAAAATTTATCAAACAAATTCAAAAGAATGAAAAAATAGAAGAATATGTAAAATTTTCCTTTATGGGAAAAACAAATGACCTGGAAATGGAAATTAGATCCAGGAAAAAAACATATCAGAATCTACCTGAAAGCCATAATTAAAATGGGGATCTGGACAGCGTCTTTCAGGAAATTTTCAAGAAAAATTGTCTTAATATCTGGGACCAGAGGACAAAATAGGCATCAAAAGAATCTGCCAATCATGCCAAAGAGCTGCCAAAATAAAAACACTGAAAAACATTATCGCTAAATTTCTGAATTGTCAGGTCAGAGAAAATTGCTAAGTCACACAATTCAAATATCAGGTAGCCACAATCAGCATTACACAGGACTTAGTAGCTGCAACATTATCAGAAGTCATGGAACATAATATTTCAGAAGGCAAAAAAAAGCCAGGACTATAACTAAGAATTGCTTACCTGAAAAATTAAGCACAATGCATTAAAGAAGGGGGGAAAAAAAGCATTCAATGATCATAAAAAGATCAGAATTAAACCAAAAAAGGGAAAAGGAAACATGAGGGATTTAGTGGAACTAAATTGCTTACATCCCTACTTAGAAAAATCAGAACAAAATAGAAAAGCCCCGAGAGAAAAAAAAAAAAAACACCAAAAAACAAAAAAAGAAAAAAAAAGTGAACATATGTGCTGATTATATACAGTCTCTGTAGTTCTCTTTTTGGATGCAGATGGCATTTTCCATGCAAAGTTTATTGGGATTGCCTTAGATTACTGAACCGCTGCAAAGAATCAAGTCTTTCATAGTTGATCAATGTACAATGTATTTCTAGTTGTACTTGTTTTGCTCAGCATCAGTTCATGCAAATCTTTCCAAGCCTCTTTAAAATCAGCTTGTTTATTTTTTATAGAACAATAATGTTCTATTACTTTCATATACCATAACTTACTTAGCCATCCCCCACTTGATGAGCATCTACTCATTTTCCAATTCTTTGCCACCACAAAAAGAGTTGTTACAAACATTTTTTTCCATGCAGATCCTTTTCTCTCTTTTATGATTTATTTCCTTGGGATACAGACTTAGTAATGGTACTTCTGGATCAAAGCGTGTGCAGTTTTATAGCCCTTTGGGTATAGTTCCAAATAGCTCTCCAGAATGGTTGGATCATTTCATAACTCCACCAATAATGAATTAGTATCCCAGTTTTCCCACATCCCCTCCAGCATTTATCATTATTTTTCCTTCCATCTTAGCCAATCTGCAAGGTGTGAGATGGTACCTCAGAATTCTTTTAAATTGTATTTCTCTAATCATTAGTGACTTAGAGCATTTTTTCATATGACTATACTTAGCTTTAATTTCTTCATCTGAAAATTGTTTAAATATTTGACCATTTCTCAATTCCTCCTTCTTACTTTGTAAGAAATATGATTCCATTATATACTTATGCTAAAGTTTTTTAGCCATGTTTCAATTGATGGACACCCACTTTTCCCCCATATTTTTGCTATCAAAAAAGTGGTGCAATTACTATTTTGAGGTCTTTCTATCTTTGCCCTCAAAGACATTGCCTTTAAAGGTTACGTATGCTTAAGCCTATCAATAGGGTGCATTTAATGTTGGAGAATGTTCCTACAATCCCTCTAATACCAGCTATTTCTGTCTTTTTTGCTATTTAAAAAAAAAAAACAAACTTCAATAGTATTTTATTTTTCAAATACATGTAAAGATAGTTTTCAACATTTGTTTTTGTAAGACTGTGTTCCAAATTTTTCTCCTTCCTTCCCTTTTCCCCAAGATAGCAAGTAATCTAATATAGGTTAAATATGTCCAATTCTTTTAAACATATTTTAATATTTGTCATGTTATTCTTTGCTTCTTTGAATGTCAGGTAAAGCTTTAGCATTATTTAGTGCATTATTTTTCATATATGTGCTGAAAATTGAGATTCTTTTGCCATCATTAGTTTTTAATTACCAGTTCACCCCAAGTAGTGATACTGTTTCTCCTTTGATCTTTATCTCCTTACCAATTTTTTTTTAAAGCTCTTTTTAAGGGGGCAGCTAGTTGGCGCAGTGGATAGAGCACCAGCCCTGAATTCAGGAGGACCCGAGTTCAAATGTCTCAGACACTTAACACTTCCCAGCTGTGTGACCCTGGGCAAGTCACTTAACTCCAGCCTCAGGAAAAATAAAATAAAATAAAATAAAATAAAAGCTCTTTTTAAAATTGCTTTTGATATTCATTTCCAGTTTTAGTTGGTGGGCCTAGGTAGATGTTGTGTCCAGAGTCTTTCAAGGGGTCCTCTACATTAGAAAAAAAAGATTATCATAATATTAATATATTTAAATTCCTAAAATGGTAAATATAGATTTAATCCATATAAATGGTTTGAGGTTCTCAATTTTTAAGAGAGCTAAGAGATTCTGAGACCCTAAATCTTGAGAATTGCAGCCTTGGTTTATTTGAGGTTGGAATACTTGGGACATTCTTATAGGACTGCTGTTCTTTTGTATTCTTTGTTATCTACTTTTTCTATCATGTCCCACATTCTTTCTGAATGTTTCTGTATGTCTTTGTAATTCAGTATATGTCCTCTGTTTTTGAAGATTATGTTGCTAGTATTATTATTCCCTTGCTTTTAAAGCTAGCTGAAAAAACAACTGGATAACCAACAGTTTGTTTAAGTTGTGATAAAAATTTAAGTTTGGTTTGTGCCACCATTCCACGAGGCATATCCAGTTGTAGAACTTGAAAAGTCGATATGGCAAAGATGGCCTAAGACTGATGGTGGATTGTTGTGTAATTAGTTATTAATGATTTGAATTTGATTAGTAATAAATGAGATTGATCAAGAGCTGATTGTTGTATTGCATTTAATTTAACATGTATGGTAGGAGAATCTGACTAGTTCAGCTAATATCAAACACAGGAACAGAGAGACAGTTATAAGATCCTGGTATGGGTACATTCTCAGTGGATTGTTATTTCTTAAGTATATAAGTGTTTAAATTCTTAAGTTTGGGATTCTGTTAAGTGAATTTCTGTTAAGCAGAGCTGCTTACTTCAGTAGATAAGTTATCTCAGCATGGCCAGTACTTCTATAAATCATGTAGATCACAATCCCTCTCCTTTATGCCTTTTTATCCTATGTAATTTTTGTCTTTCTTAAATCCTCCACAAGAAATCCATTCAGCATTCTTGACCTTCTGGGTCCCTTGGTATTGCTTCTATGTGCTCTTACAAGACCAGGCCATCTCCTTTTTCTGTGGTATTTATCTCTAATAGTATTCTTTATGGGACTTCTCTTTTATAGTTCTTCATTGACAATATATTGTAGTTTATTCCTGCCTATACTATATTTCTCCATCAACCTAGGTATTAATACGCACATTAATTTGGAGATAGTGGGGTTCTCTGACTTGTACATAAGGCATTAGTAGAACATTATTATTATTTTTTTTAAATGGGACTATTTTAAGGAGGGTCTTAAGGGTTATTAAAAGCACTGAATGATTAAAGTCCCTGTTCATCTTTCTTTTCATTTTTGAACCTGCTTCATTTTGAATTGGAAGTGTCTGCCCAGTTTTTTGGGAAGTGTATACAATTCTCTATTGTGGTCTGAAAAATGGAGATTCTTTATTTATTTACTTTTCCCCATATGGATAGTTAGGCCAAATTATTTTGAGATGAAATATGTATATAAGTAAGTATACTCAAATGGACCTATAATATTGATAGAAGTATTCTTTCTAGTGCTAGAGATCATAACCCAATATGCTTGTCTACCTTGTGTTATTCCTGTCTATTCCCTTAGATAAGTTTGCCTTAAGGAGAGTGAGGTGAAGTTCCTTATTTTCTCTCTCTCTCTTTATATATAGTTAAACATTTCCCAATTATATATTATTTTTTATATTCATTTTTAAAATTTTGAGTTCTAAATTCTGTCTCCTATCCTTTCCATATTTCCATATTAGCTAAGTTTCAAAATGAAAGACACTAAACAAAAATAAAGTAATAATAAATATATGCTTCAATATGCACTCAGAGTTTGTTCTTTCTTTGGCGATGGAAAGCATTTTTTTCCATGGGTTCTTTGGAATTGTCTTGTATAATTGTCCTGATCAAAGTAGCTATGTCTTTTAAAGTTGATCATTATTACAATATGTACAGTGTTCTTTTGGAGATTCCTTAGGAATTTGTAATTTTGAAGATGCCAGTGGAATCATGTAATGATTTCTTTTGCTCACCAACTGACCAACTCAATTTTTTTTTCCATCATAAATTATTTGGACATCTTTTACACTTTTTTTGCTTTCATAATTCCTTGTTTGAAATATATTGTGTTCTGCTGGTATCCACCATATTCTTCTCAATGTTTGTCAGAAGCAGGACTTGATTCCAAGTTTGGGTTTCTCTCTACTATATCAGACGCTTCTCTGTCAATAGAATACTGGTCTTTTATTTATTTATTTTTTATTTATTTTTATTCATTTTTCCAAATTATCCCCTCCCTCCCTCCACTCCCTCCCCCCGATGACAGGTAATCCCATACATTTTACATGTGTTACAATATAACCTAGGTACAATATATGTGTGTAAATACCTTTTTCTTGTTGCACATTAATTATTAGCTTCCGAAGGTATAAGTAACCTGGGTAGATAGACAGTAGTGCTAACAATTTACATTCGCTTCCCAGTGTTCCTTCTCTGGGTGTAGCTACCTCTGTCCATCATTGATCAACTGGAAGTGAGTTGGATCTTCTTTATGTTGAAGATTTCCACTTCCATCAGAATACATCCTCGTACAGTATCATTGTTGAAGTGATTAATGATCTTCTGGTTCTGCTCATTTCACTCAGCATCAGTTGATTTAAGTCTCTCCAAGCCTCTCTGTATTCCTCCTGCTGGTCATTTCTTACAGAGCAATAATATTCCATAACCTTCATATACCACAATTTACCCAACCATTCTCCAATTGATGGACATCCATTCAACTTCCATAGAATACTGGTCTTTTAAAAATAAGCCTTTACTTGAGGGCAAAACTTTCAGGTTATTTAAAAAAAAAAACAACAACTTTGCAATTTCCCAAAGTCTGGTTCACTTTTCCCCTCCTGTTTAGCTCTGGACTCAGTTCATTGTCCATCATCTGGCTGAAGCAGAGAGGACTAGAATGGCTTGGAATACTTCCTGCTGGGGTCAAAACCTTATCCTTACTTTCCTAGATCCCACCAAAACCTTCCCTTGAGACCTCTGTCTGTGGAACACATCTGGCCACTTAAAATCCTTTGACCAGGGAGTCACCTACTGCAATTCTTCTGGTAATATGGGAAAATGGTCTGCCTTGCTACTGAGCTTCAGGACTCCAACATTATTATCTACCTTGTTTATGCTGCTTCCTAAGAATCCCAGGCCTTTCTTTCGCCCCTGTAGATTAATCATTCCAATTGTATTATTTTCCTTTTCCTCCATTGGAATGTGGGTTCTTTGTGGACTGGGACTGTTTTTTGTTTGTTTTTTATATTCTCAGTAATTAGTTTATAATAACTCTTAAGAAATGCTTTTTGATTCCATTTGTAGTATTTGACCTAGACATGTATCAGTAGAGAAGCTCTATAAATTGTATAACTATCTAGCTGCTTATTGGAATTTGGAAAATACATTCTTCATCCCTTTGATTTTTTTTCCTGTGTAGATGGTCAGAACAGACCTTTGAGTGGTGAAAGCTCTTCTCATGGTGGCTCTGCAGAATTGTAGGGATTGATGCAAATAGCACAATGTCATCTACCAATAGAAGCATCTAGAGGACTGTATTAACTCTAAGGAATCCCTCTTCAACTTAGACCTTGAAGTAGAGCTCCTTCCTGGCAGTGTCAAAGAACTTAGTGAACATAATATATAGTTCCCTGTTTTATGCTTCTAATATCAATGATAAAAGATAAGGCTATTTCTTTGATATATTTCAAGGCAACTTATGTAAAAAAGCTTTGAAGTACACACAGGAGATAGCATTTTGTGCTATCAACTTAAATCCCTTTCTCTCATTCCTCCCTTTTCTCCAACTCAGGTTTATTTCCTTTTTGATTCTTCTAACTGACATAGTAACTAAAGAACTAAAGAACACGCCCTGATGTGTGGAAAATGTGTCACTTGAAAATCCTGTTTCTAACAATACTAGAACTCTGGGCAAATCACTTTATCATTTAGTGCTTGCTGCAGTCAAGTCTCTGACATGTTGAGTATATAATGTATGTATTGATCAGAGATTTCCTCCATGAAAATTCTATACTAGTATAAGTCATGGATTCCACCTTTGTACTTTTTATATTACTGTTCCATTTTAAAATAGCTGTTATTCTCTTCCCCCTATCTTTCCTCATAACAAAAGCAATAAGTTTTTAAAAATTCATTATAGCAATCCCATACTATCATTCTATTTTTACCTAGAAGAGAAAAATGTTTTCATCAAAGGTCCTCTAAACCAAGAGTGTTATCACATTTTTAATATGACTTCTGATGTTCTTTTCATGTTATTTTTATTTATATTATTATAGTCATATGTATAAATTATTTGCGTTCTGCTTTCTTTATTCTGTATCAGTTCATTAGCAGTTTTTATGTAGTTCTCTGAATTTTTTGTACTTTGTCTTTTGAATTTATATCATATTCACTTATAAATATATTCTTTTCCTCTCTCCTACCAATGAGTCATCCATCCCTTGTAACAAAGTTTAAGGAAGCTGAAGAAAAAACACTTCAGTAAAACAATTATTGAGTACATCAACAATGTCTAGCAGTATTTAAAGTGTTCTATAATGCCCTCACAATTATGTTACAGTAAAGATGTGATCTATTATGAACTGTTGTTTGTAACAGCCTTTCTTCCATGCTAATATTTTCTTGAAAGATGACTTGATGCGTGTAAATTTTTGTATAGATGTGAAAATAAGTTGGTATCTGTTATCCCTTTCCCTTCCTTTAGATATTTTGAAAACTAAACCCTTAGTACCCTTACTATTGTAACTTATCTTCTTTATAAAGTTTGTAATGTTGACTCCAGTGTGGTAGCTCCACTGTCCTTGTTATTTTGCTTATCTTTTCAGTCTTTTCCAGTTTCAAATGAGTTAAAAATCTGTAAATCACTTTATAAATCTTAAAGTGCTATATAAATGTTAACTATTATTATACTTAATGCTCTTGGGATGACTTTGCTTAGTTGGGCCTCTCACCAAGGTTTCTAGACACTTGTTTTGGCCTCTACTGATTGTCTTAGCTGTATGTACTTATAATATTCTACCATTTGTTTGTTTTTTAAGATTTTTAAATTATTTTTTATCCTAAACTGGAATTGCTTTGTTATCTGTCTGTTTAACAAGTAGGTCAAGGATGTTTTAAGGTGCTCTTTTTGTCTTATGGCATTGATTGGCTAAACTATGTAGAATTGGCTAAACTGTGTCATAATCGCTGCCTATGTCTTTTCATATCCCATTTGTTGGCACTATTAAAATAAAATAGAATTAATACTTAGTATAGATTTGGTTGTCATCTGCATAGAAATAATTGAACCCTTGAGACCCAAAGAGAAATTATATAGAGAAAATAAGTCCCAAGACAGAGCCTTGGGAAATTCCCAGAGTTAGGAGGCATATCATGTCTAGCATCCAGTCTCTGAAGATTTTGAGTGATGACTACCTCAGGGAAGCACATTGCACTTTTGGATAAGCCTTGCTAACAATCATATTAGGAATTTTTCTTTATTCAGTCAATATCTGCCCCTCTAGGCACTATCCATTGCTCTCCGTTTTGTCCACTGTGGTCAAGAAAAACAAATTGAATCCCTTTTCTATGTTATACTTCAAATACTTGACTACAGCTAGTCTGATCATTTTTCCTTTGATAGTTTTAGGGCGCAATACAGAGTACCCTGGCTACTCTGATGCCTTTCTCTGTGCCTGCCTGTCAGTAGCCTTTCAAAATAAGATGTCCAGAATTCATTATTATTATGGATGTTATTATTATGTAGCACTTATATACCATTTAAATTTTGCAAAGCACTTTATAAATATTATTTCATTAAATCCTTGAAAAAACTACAGAAGGTGGGTACTATTATTATCTCCATTTTACAGATGAAAAAACAAGCAGACCCAAGGTTAAATGACTTATCCAGGTCACCTACCTAGTACATATCTGAGACAGGATTTGAATTCATGTCATTCTGACAATAGCCCTGTAAGATAGATGCTGTTATTATCCACATTTTACAGAAGAAATTGAAGTAAAGAGAATCTAAGTGACTTGCTCAAAGCTATTCACACAGCTGGTAAATATCTGAAGCTACATTTCAATCTAGAGAGGCAAGTTGTTTAAAGTTGAGCACATTTTCAAATTATGTTCTTTTTCTGATACTTGTCAAATATACAATAGTTGTATAAAATAAAGCACAGTTGTAGATTAGGTTTTGTTTTGGATATTTTGACATTCAAATGTGTCTTCTATCAGGTTTACATTTGAAACTACTTTTTGAATGCTCTACTATTATTACATCCTGGTAGCTTCCATTCTGAGTTCTCTATCAATTGAATAACTATCTGTGTTACTGACTGTTAAGCTGTTATGCTTCAAGACTCATGTGCAGGTGTCATTTTACCCAATAGATGATACCTAATAGATGAGAAATTTTGTAAATTGAATCATCTAAATCTTTTGGGAGAGCTGATCCTTCAGAGAATTTTTTTCCTGATGTAGATAATCAGTCCCTAATTAGTTGATGAATTTTTAGCCATTTGTGGTTTGTGTAACTTTTGCTAGATATGTTAGTCTTATAATTGCTACTTCCTATTCTACTCCTCCTACCCCTATGGCTATGCCTTTAAATTCTAGCCTTTAAATGTGTTTTCTGAATCCTGGAGTTATTGGATTGACAGTTGAGAATGAACTGTGGTTATAAAACATAAATTTGCATACATAATAATTTCTCTATTTTGTAGTTTTCTTTATTCTCTGTTTTAATATGAGTTAAAGCTTGAAGTTGAAATTGTGGGAGGGAGGAGTTTAGGTAAATAATATGATCATCACTCCTTTCTGTTATTTTCTTTGTCCTTTTATCTATGGACTGTTGCCTTCAATGGAACAAGCTTAAGACTGTATCACCACTCTGTACTAGTTGATTGAATGTATTAGCAACAGTAAGCCCTGATATTGGGTATGGAGAAGCATCAGTTTGTAATGTTCTCAGCTATCTCTGCTTAGATTCAAGTACTTGCTCATAGACTCCTTGTATATTAGATTTGTCAGTTTTGTCCTTTTAAAACTAGACTGCTTCCAGAACCATGTTTGCAGAATCTTTTGGGGTTTGACTTATTAAAGGGAAACTTTTAGCTCATGACACTTGGATATTTTAGTATGAAAAACAATGGATTTTATCCATAATATTTAAGAAAAGTCTTCTAAACTCATTTAAGTTAAAAAATTCTTACCCCACCCCTTTGCTTATTCTCATAAACTAAAGCAAGCTGCTGGAACTCTGTCTTCCCAGAAATCAGCTGGAGTCAGGATCACTAAACGTCTTTATTCTAGATCTTTTACAGTCGTGTTCAGGGGGTTATGCCTAGCTGCCTCACACACACCTTCCTCCCTCAAATGCCTGAGTCAGCTTCCTCGTCTCACTTCCTCTTCCTCCTCCTACTCCTCCCACACACGTCACTCCCCCCTTCTTTGTCCCACCAATCAAGTCAGCACAGAACTACTGGGGAGGGTCAACCTTCAAACAAGTTAACAAGGGAACTGTCCAATTGGCAATTAGTCTCACGTGCTTCATTATCCAAGTGCATTGCTCAGTTCTAGCCCTTTACAGCAAGCTATACACTCTACATAGACATTCAAAAAGAAAAAAAGGTCAATTAGAAATGTTATTCTTCTGCTTTGAGTCTTAAATAAGAACCCTAAGTTCCATTTACAATAGTAAAACTTTTCACTGCTTTTTAAAAATAAGGATAGGACTTATTGTCTTGAATTGTAATCTGGCTTTTTCTGGTTTAGCAAATTTTATTTATTCTCATAAACTCATTGATGTCATACCTTGAACTTTTTTTTTTTTTTTTTCTTTTGAGTCAGGTCAACAACTATTACGTGCTTATTATTTGATAGGTACTGTTCTAAGAGTTAGAGATATTTCGGGATAGGCAAAAAGATAGTCCTTTGTCTTAAAGTTACATTTTAAAAGGGAGACAATAATATGTCATTCACCATGTAGATACAAAATATGTACAGAGAGGGAAGTCATTCTGAGAGACAAAAGCATTAGTAGCTGAGAGGACTGGGAAAGATTGGTGGTGGAGTAGGTGGGATAAGAGTTGTCTTATAAGATGTTAAGGAAACTGAGAAACACTAGTGAGGGGAAGGATCATTCTAGGGATGGGGGACAGCTATTGTAAAAGCACAGAGGCTGGAGATGCAGCATCATGTTTAAGGAATTGCAAATAGGGCAGCATTGTTGAAATGAGGAGTGTGTCCAAGCAGGAGGTATGAGGAGCTAAACTGGGGTTGTGATTATATGAGTAGAGAGAAAAGGACATAGGAGAGATGTGAAGATGGAAGTGACAAAAACTGACAACTGATGGACATGTAGACTGAATGAAAATAAGGAATTCAGGGTGATGCTGAACTTGTCTGCCTGGTGGCTGGGAAAATGATAGTGTTACAAGCTGTGACTGCTAAAAGAAGTAGAAGACAAAAGTTCTAGCCCTCATGGAACTTAAGATCTAACTGCTTACTACACTTGATATGGTATTTTAAAGACAAAGTAAATATTAGGAAACATGGTTTCATAAAGAATACAATATTGCTTTTGCAAAATCTCTTTGAAACCTTAACTTGTCTTCAGGAAGACCTTCCTTAAGTGTTTGCTTTTCACTTATTTGAGCCTTGTTTTCTTGACTTGTATAATGGTTGTATAATGGGAATAATATCTGTATTTCACAAGATTTCCCTGGAAACTCAAATAATATAAACTTCAAGCTTCAAAATGTTATATTAACAAGTTAGTTATTAATATTTGAACTTCAGGAAGCCACTCCAAGCCCTTCTTAATTCTAGTGCCTTGACCCTGTTAATTTATCTCCTTTTTATCTGTATAACTTGTTTTCTATATATTTGTTTGTATTTTGCTTCCCAGATTAGAATGTAAACTCCTTTAGGTGCAGGGACTGTCTTAAGTCTCTTTTTGTATCTCCTGATTTAGCAAAATGCTTGGCACCCAGTAGGTGTTTAGTAAATTTTAGTTGACTGGTTAAAATAATTATAATTTAGATTAGAATATTACAACAGAAGTGCAAAGTGCTCTAAAAGTTCTATGGAGTGGGGGATAATTTCTAGGTTAGGAGATCATTTATAAATGGAGAGTCACTTGAACTGGATCTTAAAGAATCGGTAAAATTTCAAGGTGAGGAAGGCCATTCCATTGATGGCCTGAACAAAGGCTAAATGGGAATGGGAACCTAGTAGTAGTACAGTTTGGTTGGAACATAATAGATGAAGGAAGGGTGGTGAGTGGGCAGGAGGAATGTGAAATAAAACTGAAAAAGTTGAGGCATACAGAGAAGTGAGACCCAGATTATCAAAACCCTTAACTGTGGTGCTAAGAATCATGGATTTTATTTCGCAGTAGTAGGGAGCCATTGAAAACTTTTAAGTAGGAGAATGAGGTGTTTAGAACTGTGCTTTGAGAATTTTTGTCTGACAACTATAAGTAGAATGGAGTAGGACAAGTATACATGACTTATTAAGTATATAACAAACCTGCCCAGGGTCACACAGCTAGGAAGTGTTAAGTATCTGAGAACAGATTTGAACTCAGGATCTGACTTCTCTATCCACTGTGCCAACCTAGCTGCCCCAGAAGCTTTACCTCAAAGAATCTTTTCTTAGGTAAACGTTCTGATGTATTTTAACTGTATTTTTTGCCAATACAATTAGATTGAAAAAGGCTTTCATTATCTTTTTTGAAGAATTCTCCTGGCTTTTGAAAGTATACATTGTCCCTGAAACATATTTTTTGTCTCCCTATCATCTCATTCATATCTTTTTCTTGCCAAAAAAATTTCCCCTAATTGTATATATGTCACACCTCAAGTCTCACCTCCTTCATGATTCCTTCTCCAGGAAGTTCAACCTATAGTGATCTTGCCTTCCTTTGAGAAAATAACATGTCTCTGTTATTCATTTTGGCAATATATTCTGCTTTATAACATCTAAAATTTGCCCTAATACTATTTAACTTATGGGTTAACATTTCAAGTTGTATTTGTTTCCACAACCAGATTGTAAACTTAGAAGCACTTTTTTGTTCTTCCTTTTTGTAGTATATTTTGTATTCTTCCTTGCACTTAGTAACCATTCAATAAATGTTGTGTTTGAGAGTTTGGAATGTACAAGTTTCTGGAAATCATCTAATGATTGTTTATGGAAAAAAAATAGCAGTACCTATTATGTTTGAACATAGTCATCAAAATTCTATTGTGAAGAGGCCCTTAAAACATGCATTAAGGGAGAATTGACAATTTGTATCCTAATCACTTCTCTTATTTAGTATTGTTTTAAATCAAAGGTAAAAATTGAATGCATTTTATTAAGTTTCATAAATAAAACACTGTATGCAGAGCACATTTTAGTATTTCATTCATGGAATAAGCGTCGTCTTTTTAATACTAAGCAAGTTGTATTAAGCATTTACTGAATTCTGTGCTATGAAGAATACAAAAAAATAGTGTTCTCTATTGTTAGGTGATTCAAATATACATTATTTACATAGTGACCAGTGTTTCAAATCACAATGATCTTTTCTCAATCCTCATTCTATTTAACTTCCCTGCAACTTCTGACACCCATCTCCTTCTAGACAGACTAATGTGCAGGTGGGAAAAATACCAAGTAATGGATTATTAGAAGATTCTTTAATGTAGGAGAAGCAAGTCACTTAGCTGCTCAGAATTCTAGGCAACTCTTTATGACTTTTAAGTTGCACAAAAAGTTTCAACATTGTGTTAATAGATGGTATTTATTTGCTCCAAAATGAAAACACAAATCTGGGCAAAAAAAAAAAAAAAAAAAAAAAAAAAAAGCACAGTCCTAAGTCTGTTGTGTCCTTACTCTCCCAGAGAAGGGCAGGGTATATTATTCTTTCAAGTTACTAAGAGTATCTGAGGGGTTGGATGTTTTTCTGTAATATTCTTGGCTCAAGCCCAACTTTTATCTCCCCCTACTATTAACCCCAGTGTCCCATTTATGTTTCATCAATTAACATCAATTAGCTTTTAATTAAAAGGGACAATTACTTAAACAATTTAGCAAGAACAGAAGTACAAATATTCCCCCTTCCTTTTTGCACTTTAGGGATACACCTTCCCCCACTCCTTCTTTCCTTAATGTCTGGGGATGCAGTGGGTTCAGACTTAATACATAATATTAGTCTTAACAAGTACATGTCCAAATGTTTTTTTTTTGTTTGTTTGTTTTTTTGTTTTTTTTTTTAATTTAATTTTTATTTTATTTTATAATTATAACTTTTTTTTTTTGACAGTACATATGCATGGGTAATTTTTTTACAACATTATCCCTTGCACTTACTTCTATTCAGATTTTTTCCCTTCCTCCCCCAACCCCCTCCCCCAGATGGCAGGCAGTCTTATACATGTTAAATATATTACAGTATATTCTAGGTACAATATATGTGTGTAGAACCGAATTTCTTGTTGCACAGGAAGAATTGGATTCAGAAGGTAAAAATAACAGTTTATACTCATTTCCCAGTGTTCCTTTTCTGGATGTAGCTGATTCTGTCCATCATTAATCAATTGGAATTGGATTAGCTTTTCTCTATGTTGAAGATATCCACTTCCATCAGAATACATCCTCATACAGTATCATTGTTGAAGTGTATAATGATCTTCTGGTTCTGCTCGTTTCACTTAGCATCAGTTGATGTAAGTCTCTCCAAGCCTCTCTGTATTTCTCCTGTTGGTCATTTCTTACAGAACAATAATATTCCATAACATTCATATACCATAATTTACCCAACCATTCTCCAATTGATGGACATCCATTCATCTTCCAGCTTCTAGCCACTATGAAAAGGGCTGCCACAAACATTTTGGCACATACAGGACCCTTTCCCTTCTTTAGTAGTTCCTTGGGGTATAAGCCCAGTAGTAGCACTGCTGGATCAAAGGGTATGCATATGCACATTTTGATAACTTTTTGGGCATAATTCCAGATTGCTCTCCAGAATGGTTGGATTCTTTCACAACTCCATCAGTGTCCCAGTTTTCCCACAGCCCCTCCAACATTCATCGTTATTTGTTCCTGTCATTTTAGCCAATCTGACAGGTGTGTAATGATATCTCAGAGTTGTCTTAATTTGCATTTCTCTGATCAATAGTGATTTGGAACACTCTTTCATATGAGCAGAAATAGTTTTAATTTCATCATCTGAAAATTGTCTGTTCATGTCCTTTGACAATTTATCAATTGGAGAATGGCTTGATTTCTTATAAATTAAAGTCAATTCTCTGTATATTTTGGAGATGAGGCCTTTATCAGAACCTTTAACTGTAAAAATGTTTTCCCAATTTGTTACATCCCTTCTAATCTTGTTTGCATTAGTTTTGTTTGTGCAGAAACTTTTTAATTTGGCGTAATCAAAATTTTCTATTTTGTGATCAATAATGGTCTCTAGTTCTCCCTTGGACACAAACTCCTTCCTCCTCCACAAGTCTGAGAGGTAAACCATCCCATGTTCCTCCAATTTATTTATGATCTCGTTCTTTATGCCTAAATCTTGGACCCATTTTGATCTTATCTTAGTATGTGGTGTTAAATGTGGGTCCATGCCTAGTTTCTGCCATACTAATTTCCAGTTTTCCCAGAAGTTTTTGTCAAATAATGAATTCTTATCCCAAAATTTGGGATCTTTGGGTTTGTCAAACACTAGATTGCTATTTTTATTCACTATCTTGCCCTGTGAACCTAACCTATGCCACTGATCAACTAGTCTATTTCTTAGCCAATACCAAATGGTTTTGGTGACTGTTGCTTTATAATATAGTTCTAGATCAGGTACAGCTAGACCACCTTCACTTAATTTTTTTTTCATTACTTCCCTTGAAATTCTCGACCTTTTGTTGTTCTATATGAATTCTGTTGTTATTTTTTCTAGGTCATTAAAGTAGTTTCTTGGGAGTCTGATTGGTATAGCACTAAATAAATAGATTAGTTTAGGGAGTATTGTCATCTTTATTATATTTGCTCGGCCTATCCAAGAGCACTGAATGTCTTTCCAATTATTTAAATCTGACTTTATTTTTGTGGCAAGTGTTTTGTAATTTTGCTCATATAATTCCTGACTCTCCTTTGGTAGATATATTCCCAAATATTTTATACTATCGACCGTTATTTTGAATGGAATTTCTCTTTGTATCTCTTGCTGTTGGATTGTGTTGTTAATGTATAGAAATACATTATATTAATATATAATATTAGTCTTAACAAGTACATGTCCAAATGTTACATGCTTGTTGAATAAATTTATTTTCACCTACTGATGGACTAATCTCAAACTTCAAATACTGTCATAGATTCTACTCCCGGACTTCCTGATAGCTCATTTTCTTCACCTTTGGAAGCCTACAGGTTGTAGCCTCCAATCTTCATCTAAAACTGAAAGAACAAATACTGAGGCCAATATCCGAGACCCATGTTCAGAAGCATTTTGTCAGTTATGGATGGAGAAGAATCCAAGATCTCTTCTCTTACATGTCTCTCTTCTCTGACCAAAATATTACAAAGTAATTACAAGGGTATTAAATACCCTCCAAGAGAAGGGTGAAGTTCTGCTATCTAGTGCCTTTCAGATGTACCCTTTTTCCTACCCCCCCTCTTGTAGCCAAACAGGAAAGTTTCTCTTCATCATTTGTAACTAATCTTCATAACTTGAAACTTGTAACTAGTTAGAGAACATCTAAGCATAGTCTACAATCTATATGGGGGATTGCATCAGTGAAAGCATTGTATACATGCTTATAATAAGGGCTGGGCTTACTATTTAATCCTCATATGAGTATCTCTTTATCTTATTTTCATCCCTTAGTTGCCTAAATGACTTCTTAATATAGCACTTTATTTTTATATCATTCTAATGCATTTTTCATGGATTTTTTATTTGTTTAATAGTTATTTAGGCATTTACCATATTCCTTAAATTAAATTGTGTACATCCCTGAGAACCTGTGTGCATTTATCATTCATTTTTGTGTAGTGCATCTGTCATATTCCTTGGTAAACTAACTTTTTAAAAAATTAATTTTATAATTATAACTTTTTTTACAGAATATATGCATAGGTAATTTTTTACATTATCCCTTGTACTCCCTTCTGTTCCGAATTTTTCCCCTCTTTCCCTCCACCCCCTCCCCTACATGGCAGGCATTCCCATACATATTAAATATGTTATAGTATATCCTAGGTACAATATATATGTGCAGAACCGAATTTTGTTGTTGTTGTTATTGTTGTTGCAAAGGAGGAATTGGATTCAGAAGGTAAAAATAACCTGGGGAGAAAAACAAAAAATGGTAACAGTTTACACTCATTTCCCAGTGTTCCTTTTCTGGATGTAGCAGATTCTGTCCATCATTGATCAATTGGAATTGGATTAGCTTTTCTTTATGTTGAAGATATCCAGTTCCATCAGAATACATCCTCATATAGTATCATTGTTGAAGTGTATAATGATCTCCTGGTTCTGCTCATTTCATTCAGCATCAGTTCATGTAAGTCTCTCTGTATAAATCCTGCTGGTCATTTCTTATAGAACAATAATATTCCATAGCATTCATATACCACAATTTACCCCAACCATTCTCCAATTGATGGGCATCCATTCATTTTCCAGTTTCTAGCCACTACAAAAAGAGCTGCCACAAACATTTTGGCACATACAGGTCCCTTTCCCATCTTTATTATTTCTTTGGGATATAAGTCCAGTAGTAGCACTGCTGGATCAAAGGGTATGCACAGTTTGATAATTTTTTGGGCATAATTCCAGATTGCTCTCCAGAATGGTTGGATTCTTTCACAACTCCACCAACAATGCATCAGTGTCCCATAAACTTTTGTTTTTCAAAACCTAGATTATAATCTGCACACAATAGTTGCCTCATAAAAGACTTGTAAATTTAGGCCCTAAAAATAATGGTCATATACACAATATCCATACAACTCCCAGGATCTGCCAAAATTCTCTAATCACATTGGGTTAATGCTCTAGCACAGATTATAATTTATTTTGCCTTTTCTCTGATGAACAATTTGATCTATTTTCTTTGTAGATGTCCAAATTATGTTTGACACCAAAACACTTGAACAAAAACATCAGTATTTGTTAATCCTTATTAATAATTAATTAATTAATCCTTATTAAAGCTTTTTATTTACAAACCATATGCATAGGTAATTTTTCCAACTTTGACCCTTGTGTAACCTTTTGTTCCAAATTTTCCCCTCCTCCCCAGCTCCTTCCCTAGCTGGCAGGTAGTGCAATACATGTAAGAAATACATGTTAGATCCAATATATGTATACATATTTATACAGTTATCTTGTTGCACAAGAAAAATCAGATCAAGAAGGAAGAAAAAGAACTGAGAAAGAAAATAAAATGCAAGTAAATAACAAAGAGTGAGAATGCATGATTCTTTCTCTGAGATGGCTCTTCATCACTGCACAAGTGGAATTGGTCTGAATCATCTCAATGTTGAAGAGAACCATGTCGATGGTTGAAGATCAACCATGTTGATTATCATATAGTCTTATTGTTGCTAATGTATAATGATTTCCTGGTTCTGCTCATTTCACTTAGCATCAGTTGATGTAAGTCTCTCCAGGCCTCTCTGAAATCATCCTGCTGGTTGTTTCTTACAGAACAATAATATACCATAGCATTCATGTACTATAATTTATTCAGCCATTCTCCAATTGATTGGCATCCACTCAGTTTCCAGTTTTTTACCACTACAAAGTGGGCTGCCACAAACATTTTTGCACAGGTGGGTCCCTTTCCCTCCTTTAAAGATCTCTTTGGGATATAATCCCAATAGAAACACTGCTGGATCAAAGGGTATGCAGTTTGATAACTTTTGAGCATAATTTCAAACTGCTCTCCAGAATGATTGGATCCATTCACAGTTCCACCAACAATCAGTGTCCCAGTTTTCCCATATTCCCTCCAACATTCATCATTATCTTTTCCTTTCATCTTAGAAAAATCATATTTTTGAGGTGGAAAATAAAGGGAAAGAGCACTGCTTGGGCTTAGCATCCTCAAACTTGTGTTTGAATCCCAGTAATTGTAGTATGTCCTTTGTTCTAGATCAGTGACATCTTGAGAATGACATTGTGACTTGAGAGTGATTTGGATTTAAGTGAGTCAGAGCTGCTAAAAGTTATCAGCTTTACTCTCTCCTCCAGAGTCATCAGTGCCCAAATAACTGGTGATGTACCAGTCCCAGCTGTGCTATTTAATAGCTTTGTGATTTTAGGAGTATGCCTTCCTTTCCTCATCTGTAATATTACATGATTAGATTAGATAAGGTTCTTTCCCTGCCTACACAAAGATTATATTTCAAGGCTACAAAGAAATAGATTTTATAAGAACTACAAAGGAACATTATTGCCTCAATAAGAATTGAATAATTATGATATTAAAAGCAGTAGCAGTAGGGTCAATGGATAAAGGTTTTAGGGACATAGAATTTAGTTTCAATATAAAGAAAGAATTAGGAATATTTCTTAGTGTATTTTTCTACTTTAGTTCTTTCAGATGCATAGACCATATCATAGGATTACAGAATCATAGAACCTTGCCTTTTTCATTTTGCAGATAGCTAGGAGCCATAATGAATAGAGTGCTGGGCCTAGGATCAGTAAAATCTGATTTCAAATTTGGCCTCAGACACTTATTAACTATATGACTGTGGGCAAATCCCTTAATCTGTGGCAGTTTCCTCACTTGTAAAATGGCTGTAATGCAACAAGATTATAATAAGGATCAAATGGGATGTTTGTAAAATGCTTAGCATAGTATCTGATACATAGGCAATTAATAAATGTTTCCTTTATCCATTTTAATTTGTCCAAAATTATACAGATAATAAGTGGCCCATGGAGGAAGGATTTGAATCCAAGTCCCTTTACTCCAAATGGAGCGTTCTTTCCACTGGACCACATTGTTTGTAGTCATCTTTCAGTTATTTTCACATTCTGGGCTTAATTTTTTATATAGAAGAGTAATTTTTCTGTTGATCTTTAAGAAAGCAGGAACTTTATTAACTAATTACATTTGGTTATTTTCTAAATGTAAGATACTTTTTTCGTGGTAGGGTTTTTCCAAATGAGTTTTCCTGTCAACTTCTTGAAAGAATTTTGTGGCCCAGTTCAGAGCAACTGGGTGGCACAATGTATAAAGTGCTAGGCTAGAAGTCAGATTCTTCTTTCAGAGTTCAGATCTTGCTCAAATACTAACTATATATGACTCTGGATAAGTCCTTTAAATCTTATTTGTCCCAATTTCCTCATTTGTAAAATGAGCAGGAGAAGGAAACGGCAAATCACTTCTGTATTTTTGCCAGAAAAATCTTACATGGGGTAATGAAGAGTGTCAAGCATGATAGAAGTGACTCGGTAGCAGCAAAGTATTATATATGGTATCAGCTAGAAACAGTTCGGTAGTGTAGGTAAGAGGGATTTAAATTTACAAGCCTTTAATAGATCTCTCAAATTATTAGGTAAATCTGCTAGATATTTTAAAAGTCCTTTTAGGGTCAAAATATACAATATTCCATCTTTTTTCAAAGTGCTAAATTTTTCCTTTAATAATTTCATTTTTTAAAATAGTATTTTTTTAAACACATGCAAAGATAGTTTTTGACATTTCTGTAAGTCTTAGTATTCCAATTTTTTCTCCCTTCTTCCTTTACCACCCTTCTCCCCAAGACAGCTAGCAATTTGACATGTGCAGTTCTTTTAAACATATTTCTATTTGTCATGTTGTACAGGAAAAATCAGATCAAAAAAGAAGAAATCCTTGAGAATAAACAAACAAAAAAAAATGAAAATACTATGGTTTGATCCATATTTCAGTTTCCAGAGTTGTCTATATAGATGTGATTAGCATTTTTCATCCCAAATCTGTTAGAATTGCCTTGAATCACTATATTGTTGTAAAGAGTCTAGTCTATCAGTTTGACCATCACATTATTCTTCTTGTATACAATCATCTCTTGATTCTGCTCACTTCATTTAACATCAGTTCACATAAGTCTTTCCAAGCTTTTCTGAAATCAGTTATAGAACAATATTCCATTATATTCATATGTCATAACTTATTCAGTCATTTACTAACTGATGGGCATCCATTTAACTTCCAGTTCCTTACCACAAAGAGGGCTGTTACAAATATTTTTTCACATATATATCCTTTGCTCTCTTTTATGATCTCTTTGAGATATTTCCTTTAATGATTTTCATGATTAAATCCAGTGCACTGTCAGAAAATAGTAATGGAATTGCCATTGATAACTTTTGGAGTTATTAATACAGAAAAAGGAAGAGGCAGATTTCAGTAGCTATTTGAGATTTGGCAACAGCATTGTTAAAACTATAAGAATGAAAAATTTTAAAAAAATAGTTACTTTTACTAAAAATTAGTTACTTTAGAGAATCTATGTGATATTTGAGAACTTACCTTCTCTTTTCCTTCTGTTTCCTAAGCCACCACCCTCATTTCTTTTTGTTCCTCCTTAGCAAAAAGATTGCAATTTTACTTGATAAATTTCACTTTTCAAACTAAATTGTAGATACAGTTACCATCTTTTGTCCCATGGATTAAACCTTTACAATGTAAATCTTAGCACACAGCTAAAAAAAAAAATATTGGACTATATTTTCATGAAAAGCATGACCATGTGTGTGCTCATGTTTTAAAATCTAAAACCATACAATTTCAAATTGTAGTTTTATGTTTTGATTCCATTTTCAAACCTGGATTTAGCTCCCCAGGACCCTAGAGAAAGCTATTATTGGAAACTATAGGGGAGACACACTTAGTGTTTAACTGTTCAGTTTTTCTACTAAAATTTTTAATATGGCAATACTCCAATTTTGTTATATCTCCAACCAAAAAAATATAAGTAGAGATGTATACTGCTTATTTTTCATGACTACCATCAACTCTATTTTTTGAGGAAATCTTTTGCTATTATACATTTGTATTGTATGATACAACTTTTATTTCTGTTTCTTTAGTTCTAGATATATTTACAATAGCAACATTTCTTCTCTCTCCTGAACTGTGGTTTCCCACCTAGCTGTTTTTGGTAGGATACTGTTGCAATAATAACAATAACAACTGACATTTATATAGTACTTGGTATGTGCTGGGTACTGTGCTTTGGTTATCTCATTTGATCCTTACAACCCTGGGAGGTAAGTGCCATTATTATCCTCATTTTACAGATGAGGAAACTGAGGGAAACACCAGTCAAATGATTTGTCCAGGGTTAACCACAGCTAGTAAGTCTTAGGCTAGATTGAATTTAGATCTTTCTAAGTCCAGGCTTAACACCTTTGCCCCATTCTTCTCCCTTTCAAAATATAACCCAGCATTGATAGATTGTTCCTTTAAAATTTTTTTTCCTCCAGCAGCTATTGTTTTTTTATCTGTCCATTTGAGAAAGAAATTCTGCCAGTCACAGAGACATTTCAGTATACTGAAGTTATGAGTAAACCGACTATGAAGAGCTCTCATTTGACTCATACATAGTTGCAACTCAAGGTTTGACCCTGGCCAATTTGGACTGTTAGAAGTAGATAATGGAGTAGTTCTACTTGTAGAGGAAGGAGTACCATGTGTTTGTATCTTCATTTTTTTCTTTAGTTGGTGGCCAGTTTGTGAACAACTACTGAAGCAAATGCAAATCAAAGGATTAAAAATGAAAACATCCATTGAAGCAAAGCAGCCTTGTTATTTGCTACTTAACTAAAACATGGCAAGAATAGTTACAAAGTTTCCTGCAGAATTATGTCAGCATCAGTGTTTTTAAAGATATATTTTGCTGCTCTCCATTGGAAAATTTTGTTGCCCCATTGCCATTGAAGAAGAATTAATTCATAAATTGAACATTTGTGCAGTAAAAAGGATTACCATGTTTTTTTCTTGCTAATAATTTGAGAGAATTGATGACTTACTTGTCTCTCATTTCCAAATATCTTTTTCCCACAGTAAATAGTAGGTATTTTATAGCATCACTAGAAAAATTATTATATAATTATTATTTATAATAATAATTATTATATAGATATACATATAATTATTTTTTTGCATGAGTATGTCATCCAATTTTTCTGATCTTGGTTTTGAAATGTTTATTACTCTATTTTTTGTTTGCATTACAAATAGATAAGCCATTAATTTTTTTAGTTATTTGCCGCTTGCTAGTGGCAGTCTTTCTCCAAAGTAGGAGTGTAGTTCTAATATGTGTCAAGGTAGCAAGTTTGCTATAAAACTTCAGTCAGGAATATTTAATTACAGTTTCTTCTTGCAACTCTGTACTTGAGGTGAACATTTTCATTGTTTCTTCAATTTGGGGATGATTTTGACTGTAGTATAAATACGTTTCAGGAGTTAAAATATATTTCCACCTCAGCTTTTTCCACTTTTTTTTTTTAAGGGTGGTTGAAACCTTTTTTAAAGTGAAATAAGTTGAATTGGAAAAAGGTTTATGTAGTGAATGGATGTTGAGAGTCCTTTGAAAGTTCATTTAGAGGAAATTGGGGGACTAAATTCACTATTTTAAAGCATTATATTAGAATTTGGTTCCACAATTCTTGGTCATTTGGTTGCCATAATACCTAACAAGTCAGTCAGTCAACAAAAATTATTAAATGATTTCTGTGTGCCAAATACTGCACTGAACCTGGAGTACCCAGAAAAGCAAAAGACCTGAACCTTGCCCTTAAAAAACTCATGTTCTAATGGAAGAAAAAACTCAACAGTTATATCAAGTCATTTAATGTTCTCTGAGCAGTCTTAACTGAAATGAGAACTTTGTTTTATTAGTTTTCTCTACTCATATTCATGCCTGTTTCAAAAGTAGTTTATATTTAAGTAGATGTCACAAGTTTACAAAGCACTTTCTTTAAAGTGATCATGTGAAAGAGATACTATCCTTATTTTACTGGGTATAAAACTGAAGCTTAATAAGAAAAAGGCTTGCCTCAGCCAGCTGCTGAGAAGGGAGGAATTTGGAGCTTAAAGACCAGCTCATTTTTTAGATGAGGGATTTCTGTCTGTTTCCCATGAATCTCAGGAAATAAGATCTCTAGATGTGTACAGCTCCTTCCTGGACCTTCTCCAAAGCATCCTTTCAAATCTTCCTTGTAGACACTAATTTAAGAACTTGAGCTGAAGTTGAGAACTATATGGGAACAGTAGCAATAATAGTAAGTTATTTTTTATAAACTTCAAGTAGAAGTCAATGAACCACTTCTAATGGATGTTATAGACAGTGGTAGTGATACGGGCTTAGTCCCCTTTAAGATTCCTTTTCAGATCTCCAATCCCCTTTGGGACTGACCTTTGATTTACAAGATCTGGTCAAAACCACCCTTTTGTATTCCAAGGGGAGAGATGTATCTGAGCTAATTTGGGCTGTACCCAGCTCCCATTCTAATGATCTGCTCTGGTTTCCCAATCCCCACCTGGTGGGTTCTGGCCCTCGAGGAATCAACCTGGTACTTCACCCATAGGCCCCTTCAAGCAAATAAAAGAGCCAATCTGGAATCATCTCTTGCAAAGGGTTGAAATATTCAAGCACCATGCTTTGCATCACAGACTCTCTGTCTGCCACTTTTGATGTATTTCTTCCTCTATCTAATACCTTTTACTAACCAGACTTTAACCTTACTTCCAAACCCTACAATAAACTTTTTTTTTTTTTTTTTTTTTTTTTTTTTTTTTTTTTTTTTTTTTTATCAACCTAGGTTTTGGGGCCTGTAAATTCATTTATAGGGGACTCTCGTGCCACCACTAGAACTCATTTAACTTTGTATCCTTGTGCCGAATCCAAGAATCCAAAGGGGTTGCAGGAGAGCTCCTTTTGACTCCCTGTACCCCAAACCTGCCACTAGACCTCAATTAATCCTAATTTTATTTAGACCTCATCATTTGGCTAGACCTCATCAGTAGAAGTTGTAATATATAACTGCTGAATCTTCTTTCTTCCTAAGATTCTGTTATTAACATGCTATTCATTTGATAATGATAACTCAGGGTTTTTTTTTTTTTTTTTTTTTTTTTTTTAAGCACTTTACTGTTTGTCTTTAGAACAATAAATGTAACTTTGAGTGCAGAGAATTTCACTTTTTTCCTATTATTCCTATTTCCTATATTCCTATTTTTAATTTTCCTATTATATTACCTGGCATATAGTAGTCACTTAAATACTTGTTACATTAAATTGAACAAGTCTGAAGTAGCACTGCCTTCATTTATTTATTTATCTATCTATCTGTTTGTTTGTTTGTTTGTTTTTCCTTGAAAGTTGCTAATTTGGCATCTAAATTTTTGGACTGGCTCCTAAATACAAAGTAAATATATCTAGTCATAGATTAGATCATATTTTGAATTGTTAATAGGCTTGTCACCTAATTACTACATTACCAGATACTTTGAATTTATTGCAATCCAGAATGCATTTCAGAACCTAGAACATTACAAAGGATTAAGACATCTTTAAAGGGTGAGAAACATCTTCTATTACATGTGTTAAAACAAGTTTTTTGGTAGCATCTTTATAGTAATGTTCTTATAAGCACTGATCTATTGTTATAAAGTTTTCTCCCAGGAAAAAATACACTCTGTTCCAAAGTTCTCAGAAAGTTTGGAATTGTTAACTTGAATCCATGATCCAGAGAAATTTCTACGTAGTCTTTGTCCCCTTGGTATCCGTGATAGATAAGAGAAGATAAGATTCAACATTTCTCAAGCATTTACTGTGTACCAAGCACTTTGTGCTTAGTGCTAAGGATATAGATACTAGCCTGACAGACCCTACCTATACTCTCTTACTTATTTACATTCTATTGATAGTAAGTGCCTGGAGGGAGTAGTCTCTGAATGGCAGGGAGATCCGCTTCTGGGTAAGGTCAAACAGAAGTTTACTTATTATAGTCCAGTGTTCTAAGGAGTAACGTCCAAGGCTCTGGTGGTAAACGTGGAAGTGAGTGTAGGCAGAATGGCCTGAAGATAGCTAGGAAATGATTTTTCCATAGGATCCCAGATCTAAAGCTGGGATTTTTGTGTTATAGTTCCCTCTGGATGTAGTCTGCTAAAACCAGTGGATCATTTGTGCTCAGAATTTTGATTTTATATACATAATATGTAGGATTTTTCAAAACAAGTCAGTTATGTTAAAATACAACTATTAAAATATGTTTTAAACTTCACATACTTTCCTGAATCTATTCAGGGTAATCTGTGGATCCTAGATTAAGAACTCTGATCTAGAACTAAGAGGGAACTTGGGCCATAAGTATTCTACCTCAAAGGTAAAGAAACAAGACTTAGGATTTGTGTTTGGGCTGGTATCTTACTCCACAACCAATATTTTCACTGTACTTTCCTCCCTTCTAGCATTTTAAAATTTGCTTACATTAGCACATGCAATATCTTATTGTTTACCTAATATTCCCAAGTGATCTTACCATAAAATCATTTGACTAAATTTGTGGCTTATTGGGAAGTCTTCCTAAATTAAACCAATGTCACATGTGAAGTTATTTTCCTTCACTATTGCTCTTGTGTGGGTAAGAAACATCTTATTTAAACATAAATAGTTTTTAAAAATAGAATTGAAGAATTTTATTAAGCAAATTATATGAGTAAATGTTCTTTCTAGTCAAATATTTTCCCAGAAGAAAGTAATTTGCATAGTTAATAGTACTTTTGGTGCTTTAATTAACATTTTTCTTCTAAGAATGTTTGGATGCATTTTTTTTTTCTTGCAATCAGACTATATAAGGGCATATATATGGAGGAAAGGAAGAAGAATAAATACTGTAGGTGGCGACTAAGAAATTTTAGCCATAGTATATATACTGTTTTCAGTTAGCCCTAATGACTCCAGTTATTTTTCTTAGAAGAACCCTTGCCATTGTAAATAGAGAGAGTGGAGAGAAATTATATCCATAGGTGATATATCCAGTTCTTCATTAGATTATATGTAGTCTTTTGACCAAGGGCGAGATATAAAAGGAAAAAGGAAGAAAAAAAATCTGGTTGTTGTAATTGCTTAGCACCTTAAATAGTTCATTAATGTGGAAAATTAAAAACTATTTTTAAAAACTCACAACCATGAAACATTTTTGTCACTGTGTGAATTGTTCTTTTGGCTTGATTATTTCTTTCTTCCTTTGTCCATGGGTGGAAAAAAGTTTAATAGAACTAACTTATATTCACATTTATGTATTTCATTCTCATTGATGTAATTTAAGCTAGTAGTGTAATATTTAAAACATGTTTTACAGGATCACTTTAAAAAAAATAAGAATCAACTAAAAAGGTGAATGTTGTCTGAGATGTGGAAAGCCAGTTGCACAAAATTAAAACCTTCTTTTTGTTATTTACAAAGTAAGATATCAAATAATATAGTTTGTGCTCATGTTCATCTAATATTAAGAAAGAATGCCATGTTAAATCACTGACTTGCTAAACCATTGAAAGAATCCTAACTATTAAGAATTAGAATCTGATATGGTACAAGCCTCATCAGATAAAAACATTATCATCCATTTGGGGACAGTAAGTAGCTTAAAGTATTATAAAGCTCTTTATCTAAAGCTCTTTATCTATAAATACTTCTTTTGAGTTTTCAACAAAATATTTGTCCAATTTCTTTTTTTCCCCCCTGAGGCTGGGGTTAAGTGACTTGCCCAAGGTCACACAGCTAGGAAGCGTTAAGTGTCTGAGACCACATTTGAGCTCGGGTCCTCCTGAATTCAGGGCTGGTGCTCTATCCACTGCGCCACCTAGCTGCCCATATTTGTCCAATTTCATAAAAAGTCAATTAGTTTTACATAAATTGCGTTTGCATTTGTCTCTGCTATCTTCAGTTGCTAAGATAATGGTTTTACCATGAGTCTCAATTTCCCCATGTTTATTTTCTACATTGCTTTTTTTTTTTTTTTTTTTTTTTTTTTTTTTTTTTTTTTTTTTTACTATATATTTGTGATACATTATCAATATATATGTCTTATAAATAAATACAATGGGCAGCTAGGTGATGTTATGGATAATGTGCTAGGACTGGAATCAGAAGGACTCGTCTTAAGTTCAAATCTGGCTTCAGATGTTTCCCAACTGTGTGACTCTGAGCACATCCCTTAACTCTGCCTCAGTTTCCTCATCTGTAGAATGCCCTGGATAAGGAAATTGCAAACCACTTCAGTGTTTTTGCCAAGAAAACCCAAATGGGTCACAAAAAGTCGGACACAACTGACAACAAACTGCATAAAGTAACTATAGTTGATGCAGTGGGTCTAAAGTTGGGAAGATTGGAAATTAAAGGCAGCTTAATAGCTGTGTGACTGGCTTGGCCAAGTGACTTTAACTTCTCTTTGCCTCACTTTTCTCTGTAAAATGGAAATAACAGCATCTATTTCTCAGTGTTGTTGTGAGGATCAAAGGAAATAATATTTGTAAAATGCTTAGCCCATAAATGATATTATTTTTTAGTATTATTATCATCATCCTATATAACAAATCTATGTATTTCTGATAACATATTATGATTGCTCATTTTAAAAATAAAAGTTAACCTTTTCTAGTTCTAATATATCATGAATTACAAAAATAGGCAGATTTTACAAAGGTTAGTCACTGTGTACAGAAGCATATTTTTTTTTGTGTAAATCGTAAACATTTGAGTGCCTTTTTTGAATTGCTCAGTTTAATAAGGATTTAGTGAGCCTTGAACATTTCATTAATTCATTCATCAACCATCTATTAAGTTCATGCTGTGTGCAGAAAAAAAAATTTTTTTCTCTTCCCTTATGGCACTTATAGTTGGTAGGGAGGAATTCAGTTCAATTAAAAAAAACATCAGTTAAGTATTTGTGCAAGGTGCTATATTGGTGAATATATCACCTAAATAGGAATGCATAACAATTATAGTTCATAATAGTATTAGAGTGGTTACAAGTATTATGAAAGATTTGAGGAAAGAAAGATTTCTAAGTGGGGTAGTCATGGAAGGCTTCCTAGAAGAAGGAACATTTGATTAGGACCTTGAAGGATAAGAATTTCAAAAGGCAAAGTTAGGGGATGCAAAAAAAATTCCAGGTACACTTGAAATCAAAGAAGACCTGAATTTGAATCTTGGCTTAGATAGTTGTGTAATCTTGGGCAAATCACATAACTTCTTTATCTCCATTTTCTCAGCTACAAAATGGAGGTAATAATTAGCAGGATTGTTATGAAAATTAAATGAGAATACATATATATATATATAAAATGCTTTATAAAACTTTAAAATGCTATATAACGCTTAGCTAAAATATTAGGGTTATTATTTTTATGACGATGATCATCATTATTATCACTAATAGAGAAGAAATGGTTGCTGGAGTGAGAACTTTGAAAAGCAGAGTTTATGATAGAAAAGAAAAAGAAAGCCAGATATAGATGCAAATAAATTCCAGATTTGGGGAAATCAGATATCAGAGGTTTCCAAAGAAGGAAAAAGAGGATTCCATAGACTAAAATCCTAGGAAGGATGAGAAACTCTCTGGAGTGAAAATTTTGAAGATACAAGAAGATTCTGATAGTGAAGAAAAAGAGGAGCTGTCTGCAGAAAACTCAGCTGTAGAGGGCTAGGACTCTGCAAAAGCTATACTTGAATTAAGCTCAGCATGGTACTTATAGTTAAGCACCTACTTAGTGTGGGATAATGGTTCCCTACTTAAGGTGATGGTGACGTAATGTTGCACACCCTCAGTGTGTTGTAGTGATGTAATCGAACTGAGGTACTTAAGGGAGTCTCAGACTCTGAAGGCTCTCAGCCACAGCTCTCACAATCACAGACTCAGAGAAGATTCCAGACTCTGGACTCTTATCTTGGACTAGCCTTCTGGCCCTCCTGCCTCCTTTACTCCTGCACTAAGACCAATTACTCAGGCTGATCCTGAAGTTCTCCAGAGAGTTAGTCTGGACATTACACTCAGCAGTCCGCTTAGATTTTTAAAAATTGTTATCTTTTGTTTTTATATCCTCTTTAGGTTTTTTAAATTATGTACAAATGAAAGAAGAATAAGTAACAGGTTAATACAGAAATGTGATATATTATAATATTTACAGTATTTCTTGACTACTTATATTTAGAACAAGCTAGTGCTTCAAGGGAAGCAAAGAACAACAAAAGATTTGAGTTGTTTTCTTAAACTATTGGGAAGAGGATCCAAGAAGGGTCAGGAGCCCTGCTTCAGCTGGATAGGCTGATAACCAATAACAAGAAAAAAAAAAAAAAAACACAAAAAACCCACAACCTTTTTTTCCCCTTAATTTTAGCTCTTAATTTTAGGTGGTTACCCAGAAAGAATGATCTTTGAATTAGAAAGGGGATAACAAAAATAGCTTATTAAGAAGTTGTTGTCCAATATAAATGAAGAGATTGTAAGGTAAAGCATATCTATCCAGAGTGATTTCAGATTGCCTGGCCCAGAAGAAGAACTACATCTTTTTGATATGACAGAACTAATACATGTGATATTTGTGATTGTGGAAAATACAGGATCAGATGTTGCTTATTTTTCAGAAAAGTGAAAAGAATAGAATCTGCATGTTGTAAACCAGCCAATGAGCTTTCCTTTTAACTTTAGAATACATTACTAGAGAGATGGCTAATGACAGTCTAGGAAAAGAAACATTGGTTATAAAGAGTCAGCCAGTATGGCTTCATTAAAAACAGATCATGATAGGTTAATATTGTTGTGGTTTTTTTTTTAATTGATAAGGTTGTTAAACTAATAGATCAAGATAATGCTGTAGTTTTGCTTAGATTTTATTTAAATACTTTATAAAACTTCTCATTTTTTGTGCAAAAGGGGGTGAAATGTGAGCTACATTGTACAGTTATATGGATTCAGAATTTGTTGAATTCATTAAGAGTCAGGTGTTAACTAGGCTGTGAGTCTTCAGTGGTGGGGTTCAAGGATCTTGCTTAGCCCTGTGCTCATATTCCATCTTGTGAAGAAGCTTTTTTTATGTGCTGCCCTTCCTCCTTCCCCCCAATACTAATGATTGCAGTCAAGGAGGGAACTTCGGGAGAGAACTTTGGGAGATTCACAACTAGGATTGACTTCCAGGAGATTCATATGGCAGAAACCCACAAGCCCACTCTCTGAATTTCAGAGTCAAGATTCATTCCCACTTCAACTTTTGTGCTGGCTGGAGACATTCTGACAAGAGCTCTCGGGAACCAAGGAGAGAGGAAGGACTCCAGAAAACTAGCTGAGCCCCAAGTGAAGGAGATAAGATTTTGGAAGAGAAGACAAAGGATCTGAACTATTCATGGCTGCATTATTGAACTGAACCAAAAGGAAGGCTGCCTCCAGAAGCTCCCCAAGGGATCTGCTCACAGAGAATGATTATAATTTAGAGAAACAGATTTTGACACCCAATGTGGGGTTTGGGTGAATTCTTGGGAATGGAAAGACTGTGCTTCCTCTCAATCTGAGAGTGAGCACAGCTGCCCACAAACCAACAGAGCCACTGGGGAAGACTAATTGGCCACGATCTCTCGCCAAATTGGCTGCTCTTCTATTTGGCTGAGTCTAAACGCCCTCAAAACACCTTGTGTGACCCAAAGAGAACAGTACAGGACCCCATTCATTGAAGCATTTGTGATCACTCGACCCTGTAAATGACGTAGGAAAACAGTCTCCTAAGCCAGTTAGTGTCATAAACAAAGACTGGATGTAGTGGGTTATTTTGAAAAAATAAACTCACTATCACCTAAAAATGTTTATCACTCAGTTCTCATTTGGACGGGCTAATTTTAAATGTTATATGGCTCTTCACAGTTTTAGCTCAAATGATAATTTCTCCAGGAAACCTCTCAGCTACAACTATTCTTTGCAAGTTCTCAGACCATGTTGTGGCTTTTACACATTTTTCTGTTGTTTCTTATACTCCCCAGTAAGCGCTTTGAGGGCAAAGACCTTACTTACTGCACTCACATTCATACTCTCATCCTAAGTGGCTTGCACTAAGCAAACCCTCAAAAAGGGAGGCCCAAAAAACTGCCCTTAAAAGTCAGGAAGACCTGGCTTCAATTGTCTCGGACACTTACTGGCTGTGTGACACAGTTTCTCAAATGTAAAATCAGGGAGGAGTTAAAACTGGCTTTTTAAGGTCCCTGCCAGTTCTAATTTCAATGCCTGTTGAATGAAGTACAGAATCTCTCACTTATATTGCCTGTGGTAAACGACTGGGATAGATAGCAGCTAAAATAGAGGAGGAAAATCTTTTTTTTTTTTTTTTTTTTTTTTTAAATTAAATTTAATTATTTAATTATTTTTTTATAAATATAAATTTTTTTGACAGTATATATGCATGAGTAATTTTTTTTTATAACATTATCCCTTATTTATTTTTCCAAATTTTCCCCTCCTTCCCTCTACTCCCTCCCATAGATGACAGGCAATCCCATACATTTTACATGTGTTACAGTATAACCTAGATAAAATATACGTGTGTAAATCCAATTTTCTTGTTGCATGTTAAGATTCCGAAGGTATAAGTAACCTGGGTAGATAGACAGTAGTGCTAACAGTTTACATTCACTTCCCAGTGTTCCTTCTCTGGGTGTAGTTGTTTCTGTCCATCATTGATCAGCTGGAAGTGAGTTAGATCTTCTTTATGTTGAAGATATCCACTTCCATCAGAATACATCTTCATACAGCATTGAAGTGTACAGCGATCTTCTGGTTCTGTTCATTTCACTCAGCATCAGTTCATGCAAGTCTAGGAGGGGAAAATCTTAACCCAGAGGGTTTTGTTTCAAATAAACCAAAATTCAGACTGATAATTCGGGGTCAGGCCCAACACAATAGTATGATCATATCTTGTAGGAGAGTTCTGCCTCTTAAATGAGTAAGGAAAGAAGTTTAAGAAAAGACTGCACAGAGACAGGACAAGACAAATCAGGTTAGCTATTTATTGGGGGAGCTTTCCTCCAGGAACCATTGGGGGAAGCCGAAGAGAGTTTCACCAAATGGAAGAAAAGGTGGGGCTGGTTTCTGGGTTCTGCTGTCAGCCCTTAACTCCACACCTGTTACCCTGAGAGGATGTCCAATAAAATAGTGTAGAGACCAGATAAAGCTCACAAACTAAAAACAGATCACAAAAAAATACCAAATTTCCCAAAAGAGGAATGCTTGATGTTGCATCACTCTGATGCTATATTTTTGCTTGGTATTTGTTTTGAATCTACCCTACCCCTACTTTTTAATAAAAACTTCATCTTTTCCATGCAAAAGATCTTCAGATTATATTGAGACCAACTTTTGGTGCCCACCAAGGTAGAGGATGGGGTGAGTTTTTGCTGTTGTAGTCTTAAAGAAGTTGGAAACAAGTCATCGATTTCTCCTAAAAGTACCATAATATGGTGCTAGAGGGACAACATGCAATTTTTCATTTTTTCCTTTCCCCACCTTTTTCTTACCCAGCCTCCCAACCCTCCAAGAGCACATTGAGCATGGGCCACATAAGTCAGAGTAAAAAAAAAACATTGTTTATATTGTCAGATATAATGTGACTTAGGGCTCCATCTGTGAAACAACCCTCCTGACAAACTTTTCATCAATGCCCTTTAGATGTATACCAACCTTCTCTAATACTGCCTTTCAATCTGACATCAAATGTTCTGACAGCATTCATCCCTTTGAATAAATACATCTTTGCATTTTTACAAATGCTCCACCTTTTTCCTTCGTACAAACAAACCCAGGCCAGGTTCTCATCCCATATAGAAGCAGAGAACAAAACTGTCATCTATTTTTCAAAGATCTTATCTAAGGGCTGATTATTATAGAGGGAAACTCCACTAGCAGAAAGTCTAGGGGACATTTGGTACAAAAAGCTTAGAAAATGACCTTTGCTAATTATTCCTTTTCTTTCTGACAAAAAGAAAGTCTAGCTATTAGTTAGCAAGTCTAGTTATCAGTAAGCAATCCATAAGATAGTTCAACTTAGAACACTTTATTTAGCATTATTTAGCATCACTCACAAACAAAACATTTTTTTTTCCCTAAGGAATGTTCAAGTAACATTAAATCCCTGATATAATTTGTAAATATGAAATCTTACTGAGCAAAAAAGTTAAGTCACTTCAGGAGGCAGCAGCATCTTTAAATACCTACAAGGCAGAGCAACATTTGAGGTTTAGGAAAAAAAAAGTTTAAAAAGGGACCCATCCATCCAATCCCAGAAGGCAGGTATTCAGATGTGTTTCTCTACTAAAACAACAATAACAAAACAGTGACACATCTAAACAATAAAAACAGAAACAAACATACATTTGACATTCAAGCTAAGAAAAACCTGTACCAACACTCTTTGCATTTTCCAGAAGAATCAAAAAACTTCTCAGTGATATTTTACAGTGGTATAGCTGCCATTGATAAGAAATAAAGTCTTTTTTTTAAACAATAAAACGAGGAAACATTTTTTGACTAGTAGTCTATCCAGGGTCAGGTAGTCTGGCATGAGCCAGGTCTTTCTGATTCCCTGGAGTCCCTTCACTGGAAGCCATTTCTATACAACCAGATTTTCAGAAGGAAATGTTCTTGGTGAGGTATGTTATTGCATTTTTTCACTCAATTTTAAAAAGGGCAAAAGTCCCCTAAGTCAATGCTTCACCAAGGCCCTGGGGAGAAGAGACCTTAAAAATAACCAAGTTCTGCAGCTGACATCCAAGCACATCTCCCACAACAGCTGACGCCCCAAGCAACCATGAGATTCTCATGTTTGTTCCTTCTTCCACTCAGGCCCAAGCATAGTCTTGGAGAGGTTTTAGATTATCTGTCAAAACATCCAGCTGGGAATGAATGATGTCCACTGAAGTAGCTACTCCCATAGGCCATAGAGATGCAGTATCTTGGTTCTGCCCCAGTCTGCCTGGGGAGGGATCCAGGGATGGTGACAGCCTGGACGGCTGAACGGCAGAATAAGGGTGATACAGAGAGGGGACCGGTGCTTCTGGAGAGCAAGTTCCCAGACTGGTGGGGCTGGAGCTTGTTATGATAGGTTGAGCACAAGTCTTGTACAGGGGCCTGGATATGGGGCAGAGTAGCCGGGGGTTTGGGGGAGGGGGTGGGGGTGATGGAAGGCTGGCTGTTGGAAGAGCACCTGGGTAGGAGTCTGATGTGTGTTGGGCACTAACATCTGGAGCTTCAGGCTGGTTCTTCACTTTGTTGGAATCCTTGAAGTCACTGTCAAAAGCCAACAGCATGACTTTAACACACGAACTGATCTGCTCTATAGAATAGTGTGATATTCTCTCCAGGTCTCTGGTCCAGGTGGGAGAGAGCTGCAGGCAAATCCTAGAGGCCCCAATGCAGGCTGCAGCTACCATAGATGGTGGGAAGCTGTGAAAAATATGATCTTGTAATGAGACTTCCAGAAAGTAGTGGGCATATTTCTCCAAGAAACCTTTGGTTTTCGAGAAAGAGAAGATAGGCCAGTTGTTGCAGAGGTCCTTCTCGCTGAGAGAAAACAAGAGGTAGTAATCCACAAAGTGGGCTGGGGTCGGCATGCAGAGGTTCCATCCAAAAGCTTCCAGGAGGAGCAGCTCCATCTGGAAAAGTTCCTTCTTACTCAGCACCAGCTGGTGGCTGCACAGGAGGCCCAAGCTGTTCATCAGTTCCAGTTCTGGCACTTGGTCCTCCTCTTCAAATTTACTTGCTAGCAAAAAACAGGCTATGGCCACAATATACAGCTGCTTTGCAGTCACATTGTATCGATCCATGAAGAGGTCCAGCAGGTAGATAGCCAGGTGTCTGGCTGTGGGGCAGATTTTACAGTGGTTGCTGAGGAGGGCAACTAAGTCAACAAAATACCTTCGGCTCTCAAGGAGGGGGGATTGGGCTTTGTAAACAGGAAGCTTCAGCTCCTTTTCTCTGAGCGTACAGTGGATATCCAATGCCAGGTGTCCTTCCCACCATCGCTCATCCATCCTCGATTCTCTCCTTTGGGATTTAGGGTGACAGGGGGTCTCAGGGCGCACCTTTAGGAAATATTCCATTGCTGATGTCTGCGGCTTTTGGAAACTGTCCTTCCAGGGATTCTGTCCGAAATCCTTTCCTGCAATCCTTAGAGCTGGAGCTGTTGACTTCTGATAGTCAAAGTAATTTCTGGATCAAATGAAGCTTCTAGGAGCTTATGTCCTTCGCTTGGGGCTCGGTTAGTTTTCTGGAGTCCTTCCTCTCTCCTTGGTTCCCGAGAGCTCTTGTCAGAATGTCTCCAGCCAGCACAAAAGTTGAAGTGGGAATGAATCTTGACTCTGAATCTCAGAGAATGGGCTTGTGGGTTTCTGCCTTGTGAATCTCCCAAAGTTCCCTCCTTGACTGAATCCTGACTGACTCTCTTTCCAGTGGGCTTGTCCTTTTATATACTCTATAAAGGTGTGAAGTCTAATGTGTGAACCAATGAGCCAATTCCTTTAAAGGTGTAAACTCCTTTAAAGGTGTGAACTAAGTATATAAGTACCTTGTTTCATGTTCTGGCCCATAACACAGAATTATTAGCTTTTATAGTTTCCTTCTTGGATTTAAGAATGCTACATTTGAGTAATAGCAAAAGTGAAAGAAAATTCATTTTAATGAGTAGGATGGGGTTTTGTAAAGGTGCAGATTTCCTTTTTCCACCCCCCCCTTTTGCTTGTATTTCTCTTTTTTGATGATTTAATAACTTTGAGAAAACAAGACATGACACATGATTATTCATTTATCAATTAGACTGCTGAACACTGACTAAATGCATAGGTAGTTGTGAGATATTTTTGGATCTTTATTTCTTAGCACACAGCATTAGAAGAAAAACATTATCACAAATAATAATTACAATTTGATTTTATCTTTATTATGACACAAAATCTATAGATTATTTTTCAATTTTAATAAACAATGTTAAGGGGCAGGTCAATTCTAGAACCTCCACAGCTGTGGATTATAGCATCTAAAGGAGTTGCAGAGCAGCCTTTGCTGACACAGGTGATACAGACTGGGAATGAGATAAATTGGAGGCAGAGGGAAGAGGAGAGAAGTCAGAGAATAGCAACTGTCTCTTGGCCTTCTTATGTCATCCTTTCACCAAGGAAATCCATTTTGCAGGTTTGGGTTGGATATCCAGCAGCCACTGTCAGGTGAATCCTGGTAGCACAACAAAACAATGCTGTACATTTTTTTTTTTTTTTTTTTTGCTGAGGCAATTGAGGGTTAAGTAACTTCCCCAAGGTCACACAGCTAGGAAGTGTCTGAGATCAGATTTGAACCCACGTCCTCCTGACTTCAGGGCTGGTGCTCTATACACTGAGCCACCTAGCTGCTCCCAATACTGTACTTTTAAAGGTAACTTTACTGAAATCAAATGACCTAAGCTTGAAGAGTTCTTCTTCAGTAATTATCTGGTATTTTTTTTTTCCCATTTGTGTATTGAATGAATTAGGCAAAGTATATTTTTGTGAAAAGGATTATAGGGAGATAGCTAATTATTAAAGGCATGTTTTAGTCTATGATTTGATAAAGCAGATACTTCTAAAATTAATATTTCAAAATTTTGTGTTTTTCCCCCTTCTCTTTGTCTCAAAACCTCTTGAAATTATCCTTCATTTTCCTTTTTCCTCTGATAGTTATAACCCTTCTCCCTGCTAACACCAGACTGTTTATAATTCTCCTTAATATCATTCCCTCTTATTTTCTCTAGAAGATTGCTTCTTCAGTCATCACCTCTAATCTTCAATTTCTTCTGTCTACCAGTTCCTTCTTTTATGCCTTCAAACATGTCTGTCTCCTTATCTATTAAAAAAAAGTAAGCAAAAAACCTTTTCTAGACCCATATCTTTCTTTCCCTTCATTTCTCAGCCATCTTAGATAAAGTTGTCTACACCTATTGCTTCCATTTCCCTTCTCTCTCAATCAAAAACCCTTTAGAGTTTGATTTTTGATTGGATTACTTAATTAAAACTTATCTTTCCAAAATTGCTAATGGTCTTTTAGTGGCCAAATCCAACAAACTCTTCTGTCTTCAATCTGTCTGACCTCTCTGCCATATATAACACTGTCTTGGGTACTTTGTTCTTTATACCTGTTTTCATCATTCCTTTTCTAAATTCTTTGAATCATCATCCATATTCTATTCCCTATATGTATCGTTTATCATCTTTATACAGAGAACTCACAGATCTATATAACTAACCCCCTGGATGTCCCAGAGACATAATCACCTGAACACATATAAAATAGAACTTCCTGTCTTTCCCCTAGACCCACCCATTTTAAAAATTGCTATTTTTGTAAATGATGGTACTATTCTTTCAGTCAGCCAGGCTAACAGCCTTGTCATTGTCCTCCACTCCTTAGACTCCTTCACCTGGCATAGATAATCATTTGCCAGATCTTGCAGATTCTATTTCATCTCTCACATCTGATTCTTTTCTACTCACACAACTATCACCTCTTTCTTTAGCTATTTTCAGCAACCTTCTAATTGTATCTTTAAGTCTTTTTCCATGCCAGTCTCTCTTACATATAGCTTGCTTTTTAACAAATATATAATCAACTCAACATGTTATTTTCAAGCTGTCTGGAGACTTGTCTGTTTAATTTTTTTTTGGTGATATTTTAAAAACTGTATGGCAGTTTTATTGATGGTATCAGTCAGTTTGTCCAATAAGAAAAAAGGGCTAGATCTGTGATTTTATTGATATAGGGAGCTCGTGGATGAGGAAATTCTTTCCATAGATACAGGTCAGCATCTTCTCTGTATGATGCAGAGGTTATGCATCATATGATACATATGATGTTAATATGAGGTTAAAATGTATTATAAGAGGGTATTGACTTTTTTTTAGTTTAATTTTAATAACACATTGTTTTATAAATTATGTTGGGAGACAAAAATCAGAGCAAATGGAAAAAAACCATGGGAGAGATTAAAAAAAACAACAACAGAAAACAAGTGAACATAGCTTGTTAGGATTACTAAGTGAGAACTCAGGTTGTCTGGACAATGACAAGGTGAGAACTCAGGTTGACTTGATAAGAGGAGCAAGCTCATTAGTTGGAGTACTTCTTCCCAGAAGCCCTTGCATTATCCCACGCCCATTCTCTGGGAGGATAAAAGAGGACACCACTCCAGAGATAGAAGGAGACTCTGCACTACATCAGGCTTGACGGGGCTCTCTGCAGGAAGGGAAGTCACTTCTCTGGACAAGAGTTAACGGCAACTGCCTGGAGACAACGGTTCTCTACAGGAAGAAGAATCTGTCTGAGAGATTTGAGTAGACACAGCAGATCTCTTCCCAGAGAGCGATCCGGCAGCTTCTGGAGACAACAGCTCGCTACAATAACTTGTGTTGATTTACATTCAGTCTTAGTTCTTTCTCTGGTTGTAGATGGCATTTTCTGTCCAAAGTCTATTGGATTGCTTTGGATCATTGAACTATTGAGGAGAACCCAACCTTCATAGTTGATCATTGAATATTCTTGCTGTTATTGTATATAATGTGTTGCTGGTTCTGTTTGCTTTGTTCAGCATCAGTTCATGTAAATCTTTCCAGATCTTTTTATAATCAACTTGTTTATCATTTTATATATAATAATGATATTCCATTATTTTCATGTAACACAAATTGTTCAACCATTACCCAGTTGGTGGACATCTACTCCTTTTCCAATGTTTCACTGCCACAAAAAGAGCTGCTACAAACATTTTTGCGCATGTGGGTCCTATTCCCTCCTTTATGATTTCCTGGGGATATAGACCCAGTAATGGCACTGCTGGGTCAAAGGATATAAATAGTTTTATAGTCCTTTGGGCATAGTCCCAGATTGCTCTCCAGAATGATTAGATCATTTCACAACTCCATCAACAATGCATTAGTGTCCCAAATTTTCCCACATCCCTTCCAACATTTATCATTATCTTTCCCTGTCATCTTAGCCACCTGAGTGGTGTAAGATGGTACCTCAGAGTTGTTTTAATTTGCATTTCTCTAATCAGTAGTGATTTAGAATATTTTTTCATATAACTATACATGGCTTTAATTTCATCTTCTGAAAATTGTTCATATCCTTTGATCATTTATCAGTTGGGAGAATGTTGTATATTCTTATAAATTTGACATAGTTCTTTTATGTATTTTAGAAATCAACCTTTATCAGGAATACTGGCTATACAGACTTTCCCCCAGCTTTGTACTTCCCTTTTAATCTTGTTTCTGTTGATTTTGTATGTGCAAAAATCTTTTAACTTAATGTAATCAAAGTTGTCCATTTTGCCTTTCATAATGTTCTATAGTGCTTCTTTGGTTATAAATTTCTCCCTTCTCCCAAGATCTGATAGGTAAATTATCCCTTATTCTCCTAATTTGTTTATGGTATCAGAAGATAACGACTTTGTAAAAAATGCATCAAGTTCAAAAGATTAGAATGTTGGCTGTGGTCTTATTTAAGGTTTATTGTGTATCTGGAATAGATGGATTTGGTAGAGAAAAACAAATTTGTGCTCTAGAAATTATATTCTGAAATGTTACCATATCTTTCCCTCCCATGCTAATCAATCTTATTTTAAAATTATTAATTTTTTGACAGTACATATGCATAGGTAATTTTATTTTTTTTTACATTATCCCTTGTACTCCCTTCAGTTCCGAATTTTCCCCCTCCTTCCCACCACCCCTCCCCTAGATGGCAGGCATTCCCATACATATTAAATATCTTATAGTATATCCTAGGTACAATATATATGTGCAGAACCGAATTTTGTTGTTGTTGCAAAGGAAGAATTGTATTCAGAAGGTAAAAATAATCTGGGAAGGAAAACAAAAAAAAAGCTCACAGTTTACACTCATTTCCCAGTGTTCCTTTTCTGGATGTAGCTGGTTCTGTCCATCATTAATCAATTGGAATTGGATTAGCTCTTCTCTATGTTGAAGATTTCCACTTCCATCAGAATACATCCTCATACAGTATCATTGTTGAAGTGTATAATCTCCTAGTTCTGCTCGTTTCACTCAGCATCAGTTGATGTAAGTCTCTCCAAGACTCTCTGTATTCCTCCTATTGGTCATTTTTTACAGAACAATAATATTTCATAACATTCATATACCATAAAATTATTTTTTAAATTTATTTTTTCTTACTTACATTTGAAAACAATTTTAACACTTATTTTAAAATGTTTTCAGTCACAAATTTTCCTGCATATATATATATATATATATAAAATATATGTATTTATATGTTCAGTCATATGCAGTCATGAAAAACATTTCCATATTTAGTCATGTTACACAAGAAAACACAAACCCAAAAAAAGAAAAAGAAAGATTTTTTTAAGTATCTGCAATTTTTTCTCTGGAATTGGATAATATTTTTTACTCTATAATTCCTTCATAACTGGTCTTGAATTATTATATTACTGAGAATAGCTAAGTCATTCACACTTTATTATCATACAACATTGCTATTACTGTGCACAGTGTTCTGGCTCTGCTTATCTTAATTTGCATCAGTTCATATAAGTCTTTGCAGGTTTTTCTGAAATCATTCTGTTAATCATTTCTTACAGCCCAATAGCATTCTATCACAGTCATATATCGTAACTTATTCAGTCATTTCCTCAATTGATAGGCATCCTCTCAATTTCCAATTCTTTGCTACTATTAAAAAAGACCTTATATAATTATTTTAATACATTTAGGATCTTTTCCTTTTTCTTTGCAGTCTTTGGGATATAAACCTAGTTTTTCTGGGTCAAAGGGTGTGCACAGTTCTATAACCCTTTGGGCATAGTTCCAAATTACTCTCCAGAACGGTTGGATCAGTTCACAACTCCATCACCAGTGCATTAGTGTCCCAATTTTCACACATCTCTTCCAACAATTGTTGTTTACCTTTTCTGTCATAGTAGCCAATCTGATAGATATGAGATAGTACCTCATAGTTTTAATTTGCATATCTGTAATCAGCCATTTAGAGCATTTTTTTCATATGACTGTGGTTAATTTTGTTTCTTCTGAAAACTGCCTGTTCATATCCTTTGAACATTTATCAGTTGGGGAATGACAATCTTTTAAATTTGATTCAGTTCTTTATATATTTGAGAATTGAATCCTTTAACAGAGAAACTCTGCTAATTTTTTTTCCCTTAGTTTTCTCCTTTCCCTCTAATGTTGGCTGCATTGATTTTGTTTATGCAAAAACTTTTTAACTTAATGTAATCAAAACTGTCCATTTATCCTGAAATGCTTTCTATCTCTTGATCATAAATTTTTCACTTATCCATAGATCTGACAGATAAAAAATTCCATGCTCCTCTGATTTGCTTGTATTACCCTTTCTAGAAGTTTTTATGTAAAATAGAATTTCCTTCTATTAAACATAAATACTCCTTAGATATTGACACATGTGAAATTATTTAATTGTTCTGCCATTTTATATAAGTAATCTCTCTTGCAATTGATTTTTTTGCTTTTTATTGTTTGCCTATAGAATTGATATTAATCTTCCTCATAATATTTTGGTGAACTAATAAAAATTATTTTAAATCCACATGAAAATATAAATATAGTGCTAGGAAAACAGAGAGATCAGGTTAATGACATTAGTATAAATAATCACCTTCTGAGTTGATTTATGTAGTGCAATTTCTGCTTTAAAATCTTTAACACAAAATATTGCACTTTTCAGTCAATTAACATTTGTTAAGTAGCTACTCTGTTCTATACTCTGTGCTTACTTCAATAAGAAACAAAAGATAATTCCTGCCCTCAACGAATTCACAATCTAATGGGGGAGACAAGCAAATAAAAAAATCTATAAACAGTCTATATGCATAATAAGTAGAAGTTAATTAATAGAGGGAAAGCAGTAGAATTAAGAGAGATTAGAAAAGGCTTCCTATAGAAGATGAAATTTTAATTAGGATTTGAAGAAATCCTGGGGAAGCCAGTAAGCTGAGGTGAGGAGAGTGAGCATGCTAGGCATGGGGTACAGTCAGAGAAAATGCCTGGATCTAATGGACTATCTAATTTGTGAAACAGACTAAGAAACCAGTGTCATTTTTCCTGTGTTATTACAAGGTTGTAATATACCCCATGGAGATTTGGAATACTATGCATTAGCACCTTTCTCTCCTCCCCCCCAATTCCTAAAAATTATTCTGGCAGTATTCTTCTTTGTGAACAATATAAATAGCTTTCAGATCACATTTAGTTCCTCGTGTGAATATAATGTAATACAATTTTGCAGTTAGGCGAAGGAACCTTAAATGAGAATGAGAATACAAATTAATTATACTTGTAGAAGAAAGGACAACATTGAACAGCAGAAATATGGCATACACATAATACTTGAAAAAAATAAGGAGGACAGAAAGATAAAGAAAGGAAGGAATTAGAATAGGATCTGCTGATTTGGGTAAGCTGGTCATTAATGATGAGCAAATAACATCAGATCATTCCAATCTAGGAACATGTAGTTTCAGTGATGGATTTATTGGATAAAGTTTACAAAGTCCTTCACAATGGAAAATGCTATCCACATTCAGAGAAAGAACTATGGATTCAAAATGCTGATCAAAGCATACTATTTCACTTTTTTTTTTCTTTTTTGTGGTTTTTTCTCTTCCTTTATACTTCCCCCTCCCAAAGACCGCAATCTGGTACAGGTTATACATATACAATCACATTTTTATTTATAACCAAGTAATTTGTTTGTCTTTATGTATTAAAAAAAAAAAAAAAAAAAAAAAAAACCTACTAAAGGCATGATCTTTTTTTTTTTTTTTTTTTTTTTTTAAGGGGTAAGGAGACATTGTCTTCTAGTAATAGTTGTATAGATGATTTCTCCTTACCAAAAACATATTGTATTTCTTCATAGAAATGCTCTGGGTTAAGCAAAATGGTTATTTTAGAGAGCTAAATATATTTTCATGATCCCTGTCAATTAGCATACACATATGTAAGAAAGAGAGATTTAAGAAATCTTTACCTTCCACAGTGCCTGGCACATAGTAGGTCCTTAATAAATGCTTTACCTGTCTTAATCCCTGGGTGGTAGCACCTCCTCCTCTCACATAGCCTTCCATCTACTCTGTATTTCTTCTCTGTACCTGTTAACATGTTGGCTATCCCCTTAGAATGTGAGCTACTTGAGAGCAAGGCAAAAAAAGTACCTGCTTAGTACCTGGCACATAGTAAGTTCTTAATAAATGTTACTGAATATTTAGTCATTCAAATATGATCAAAATATTTTTCCAGTGTCTGTTTTTAAGAATTGGTTACAATCAAAAACACTCTTTTCCAAACTGCTATTTTCTGTTAATTTTCAAGAGGACATAATTTAGCTTGTTTACTGTAATAATTAATTTGCCTTTAACAAAGTTATATCACTTCAAATTCACTAGTTTAAAGGAAAATATTTCTTCCTTCTGTTTGTAAGTTTATTCACTAAAAAGCAAACTGAAGTAAAGACAGAATTGGGGGTGAATTTTTTCTTTAAAACAATCATCTAAGGTTTTCTAAAAGTAATATTTCAATATATAGTTTCATTAAATATAGCTTTTTTGAAAAGAAAAATGAAAAAAAATGTTATTTGCTTGGTCTGCTTTGGTAGGGGGTACCAAGTCTGACTCAAAATGTAAACACTGTAAAATGTTTATTGCTGGATTTGTAGGTCTCCTTATTTGTAGGGAAATCTTGAACACTAAGAGAAATTTTTCTGGTCCTGTATCAAGAGAGATTTCCATAAAAAGGCATAGGATTTACTTGGAAGAACATAGTCATTTCTAACTTGGCAGAAATGAGTTAGTAGTACCCCCTTTCAAAGGAAAATATGACAGAATATAGGCTGTCACTCTTGAAGGAACCCTAGACATTTAGTGTCTCTCTCAATGTTCACAGAAGAAACCTAAAGCCTAGAAGGTCTAGTCATCTAATAACAGCCAGGACTCATAAGATTTATTTAGAGGTAAAAAATTTGAGTGGTTGTCTACTCTGCTTTCTATCCCCTTTGCTTTCATCCAAATCTGCTTTCATTTTACATCTTTTCATTTTCTCTACTATTCCTTCCATCTGACTTTCTGGCTTCTTCATGTTGACATAGCCTTGTGGCTGCTGTTTCTACTCCACTCCCAACTCTACATTCCCACTTCAAGGTGGGTGAGTTGGAAATACTCCTCATTCCCATTGCAACTTCCAGATTCCCTTTCAGTCCATATCTATCACCAGTCCATATTCTGGCAGTGATTGTCTACTGACCTGTAGGACATTCTCCTTTGCTAAGGATAGTGTCTATCTTATAATCTTTTTCTCCAAATCCTGCCCTTAGCATATGTTGTGATACTACCTCAAACATCCTACCACATAGTTCTTCAACTTAGTTCCTAGGTTACAGATAAAAATGGTCATATCCTTGATCTTGCCATCACTCACAGATGTTCCTCTACTCTGAAATTCCCTTCTCTGATCACTATTGTTATCCCATCTTTCCCTCTGCTTTGTTTCCTCTAGATTTCATGCACACTTTGCCCTCCAGCCCCCTCTACCTTCCTTTTGTTTCTCTGGTCACCACTCTGTATTACATCCATTCTCCTGTTCTCATTTTGTTGAACTAATTAATAACTCAGTTCTTCTGCACTATCTGTCCTCTTTTTTTGAGTCCCTTACCTCTTTCTCATATTGCTGATTTTGGTGTGTTAAGCCTCTGCCTGGGATTATTTCCACACAAGTGCTGCTGAAAGAAGCTAGAGGAAATCATGAAACTGTGCTGCTTGGGTCCACTATAGATTTATGTAATGTGATGTCAACTACTACTGCAAGGCAAATCTTTTAAATATAGTTAATTCACCATCCCACTGACAGTAACAACTTTTCTAAATTTTTAATCCTTTTTCAAATCTTCCATGAATTCCCCTTCCCCACACCCTCCTAGTTGAAAATCTTGCCTCATATTTTGCTGAAAAAAATAAAGCCTTTTGCTGAGAGTTTCCACTTCTCTTCATCATTCTGCATCACCCAGATGCATTTAAATGGGATTGATGGGATGAAATTTTCTCAAGTTTATGAAACTAGGCATAAGTCACATGACATGATCCCTATACCCAGTTGAACTTTGCGTTTCAAGAAGTCACATGATCCCTATTCCCAGCTTTGAACCCTGGGATGCAGGAAGTTAGTGAAGTTACAGGAAATAATGTAACCAACCCCCAGGAAGCAGACAACATTGGTGACCAATATTGGTTAAGGATGGTTACAGTCTTTTAGTCTATCCAATGAAAAAGCTTGAGTCTTTTGCTTTTAAATCCTGGAGAAGGCGGAACCTCACCAAGTTCCAGGAGCACTTGGTGGGAATTGGGATGGCTCCCAGGTGTGTCTGAGCCTCTCCCTGCACGGATTAAATAAATGCTTTCTCGTTGTATCTGAAGATGTCTCTGATTAATTGGGAAGGGGGTTTTGCACCTCTCCAACATATTTTCTTTCACTATTTCCTTCCTACCTATTATATATGAAGAAGTGGTCCTTTCCTTGCCAAAACAATCCAATTCTTTCCCAGCTTCTCCAGTACATTATCCTCTATTATCCACAATCTCTCACTTATATTTTTGTCTACAAATATATCTATCTCTCCTGTCCTCAAAAAAACTTGACCTGTCCATCCCTATTAGTTATTCCATCTCTCTTCTCTCTTTTATTCCGTGTTTCTCTTGCCTTTGTGGCTATATTCCTCCAAAAGGCTATCTGTAATAAGTACCTTCACTTCTTTCCTGTTACCTCTTAATTCTACAACCTCTCTCCAAAGTTACTAATGATCTCTTAATTGCCTAACAGTAATTGCCTTCAGTAACTTTTTCTTAATTCTCATTCTTTTGGGCCTGTGCAGATATTGTTGATCAACCACTTATATTTTCTTGGGACTCTCTAGATTTTCATGATACTTACCTTCGGCAGGCAGAGTCTCCCTTGCTGGATCCAGTAATACTCTCCTCTTTCCTTATCTTCAAACTGTTTCCTGATTATGAAAAGTTTCGTGTGCTTCCCCCCATGCTTGGAATTTCTTCCCTTCTCATCTTTGCCTCTTGGCTTTTTTCAAGTCCCAGCTAAAATTCACCTTCTACATGAAGCCTTTCCTGTCCCTTCCCTCTTCATCCTAGTGCCTGCCTTCTCTTGATTATTCCAGATTCATTGTATAAATAAGCTTGTTTGTACATAGACATTTGCATGTTGTCTCCCCCATTACATTGTGAGTTTTCAAGAGCCTGGAAGATCTTTTTCCTTTCTTAGCATGGTACCTGGCACATAGTAGGTTCTAACTAAATGTTTCCTGACTGGCTGATGTAGGTGAAGAATGAAATTTAGGTGAGTTGTGACTTGCCTGAGGTGACACAGGTATTAAGTAACAAAGCAGAGATTACAACTCAGCTTTCCTAATAAGCATTTTTATGCACCTCCCTCCTATCATCCCTATTTTATATTCTCTGGCCATTGGGGATAGTGTGTGTGGGTGTATGTGTGTGTGGGGGGGAGGTGTGGGGGTGTGTGTGGGTGTGGGGGTGTTTAACTGAGGCACTTGGGGTTAAGTGATTTGCCCAGGGTCACACATCCAGGAAGTGTTAAGTATCTAAGGCTAGATTTGAAATCAGATACTTCTCATTTCAGGGCTGGTCCTCTATCCACTGCACCACCTAGCTGCCCCTGTGTTTTGTTTTATTTTAGAACTTAATTATTATTATTACATTACTAGGCTTTTAATAAATGAATGCTGAATTAAAGTGCTGTTTCATTCAAATAACAGCTAGATGGCCCAGTTTACATAATGACAAAGTTACTACTCACGCTACATAACCCAGGGCAAGTCAGGGAAGGTCCCTTAGCCACTATTTCCTCCTCTATAAAATGAAGAAATCTGAATTGATGGACTTTAAAGTTCCCTTTCAACTTTAAATGTATGATACAAAGTTCTTAAAGACAGCACCTGAAAAACTACTTTGGCATTTTAACATTTTGCCATTTAATTTGAAGGGCAGTTGAGCTGCTATTGAAGAATAATACTCAGAATAAATGGCTTTGTCAGGACATATTATCCCAGAAGTACAAACATAACAAACAAACATATCAAGGTGTGCTCTGTGAAAATGCAGAAAATATGTGGGTTAAAGAAAATAGATTTTCACATTGTTTAATATATTGATTTCTTGAATTTAGAAATTTTAGGAGATTGTAACCTACTATGTATGATCTGCCGGTCTTAAACATTTCCCTTCATATCTTTTGGCAACAAATCTTCGTATCACTCAATTGATACATTTTTTAAAAGGTAGACACAGAGTATTAAGTTATTCTAAGAAACATTGCTATATTGTGTGACTTTGGAAAATGTGTCCATTAAAAATGTTTTTTTCTATGAACAAAAATACATTTTCTGTCTCCCACATCATCCCATTGAGCAATCTCAAATTTCAGTTTCCAAAAAAAATCTCCAGTTATTTCAAAGAGTTCTAAATAAAGCTGATAGGTTATACTTTGAGCAATTATTAGATTATGTAAATAATTTGCTTTAAAAGAAATTTGTATTACATATTAAATGCATTTTAAATAGTTTTAGATCTATAAATGATGAGGTCATGTTGGTTTTTATAAGTCTGCTTGACAGGAAATTTTGCAAGTAGTAAAGTTAGATGGATGATCTTTAGAATGGAAGATGATAGGCCTCTTATGAATTTGTTAACTGTAATATTGTAATAATAATAACAACAACAGTTAGCTTTCATATGGCACTATGTGCTAGACACTGTGCTTGGCACCTTACAGATAAATTTAATTACAGTTGAGGAAACCCAGGCTGATGGTTAAATAAGATTTGCCCAAAGTCACATAGCTAGTAAGTGTGAGGCTGTAGTTTGAACTCAGACTTCATGATTTTAGCCGTAGTACTCTAAGTATCTTGCCACATGGCTGTGTAGGTATAGTGTTCCACATGCTCTCTCTCCCCTTAGACTGATGAGAGAAAGCACCATTAAATAATGTGATAACAAGACATTTGGAATTTATTTATTTCTCATCCTGAGTATTCCTCCTTTTTCAGATTATCAGCATTTGAACAGACCACATCATGCGTGAGTACAAGCTAGTGGTCCTTGGTTCAGGAGGCGTGGGGAAGTCTGCTTTGGTGAGTTAATCATCTAACTAGTACACATAACTTTCGTGAAAATAAGTTTTAGAAATACACACTGATATATGATAACTTTATGATTGTGCTTACTCTAAAGTGAGAGGGAAAGAGCTCTTAGTGGAATAAATAATTTAAACCCCGTAGCAGTTTTTAAAAATGAATTTAAATTAAGAGTTAGGAACATAAGTCTCTATTGAATAAATGAAGGAAGTAAAATGCATTTTGAATCATTATGTGCCAAACTCTATGCTAAACACAAAAGCAAAAAACCAGTTCCTGTCCTCAAGGAACTTACATTATAATAATGGCAACATCTACTGTGATGGCAGGTAGCATGGGACTTGGAGTCTGGAAGACTGGAATTTGAATCCTGCCTGAGGCACCAACTGTATGTTTAGAGGACAAGTCTCTTAACCTCTTTGAACCTCAAAGGCCAAGTTCTCCCACTGCATTCAGTTTATGTCCAGTCTTTCTGATCTATCTCTTGCCACAGGACCTAGATGGCTTTGGGAAGAGAACATGAGATTGGTGACTGCACATCTGTCCCTCTCTTTAATCCAATTCACTTGCATGTCATGGTAGCACTTCCTAATGTTGGGGTCCTCATTGAGAATGAAGGACAAACAAAAACAGCCACTTCATCTATAAAATGGCAATAATAATAGTTCTATCTTAAAGGACTATTGTGAGAATCAAATGAAATAATAGAGTGCTTCACAAATCTTAAAGTGTTGGTGAAGGGAACCATAGAGAGTAATTGACACAACAGCAATATTGATTTGAGCTTTGTTCCTGAATATGAGAAACAAAATTGAATAGAGAGGACATGCAGTGCAGCTGACTAGAAGATGGCAATGGAGGTGAGGGGAAGAGTATAAGAATGGAGCCTGCTTGGAGCTACTTTGATAAATTGGGGCCTGTGAAACACTTATCATCAGGATAATATGGCTTTATGGTGAGAGTTCTGGAGCTGCTGAAAGAGTTAAACCAGGGATTCTCAGGGCCAGATGCGCCCACTGAGGATGTTTATGCAGCCGCCAGGTTATGGCAAATGGGCTGAGGGGTGGAGACAGAGTGTGAGCTTTTGTTTTTACTATAATCTGGCCCTCCAACAGTCTGAGGGACAGTGAATTGTACCTTTATTTAAAAAGTTTGAGGACCACTGGGTTAAACCTTTAGGACATCTGTTCTTCATAGCAATACAGTGAAGTATTCTCATCAATAAGAATGACAAGATAATAAATATACTAGTTCTATATAACAATGCTACATTTCTCTAGTATAATTAAGCAATCAGATGTGCCCAAATAGAGATCATGGTGCTTATTGCTTTAAGTACTGAAATTGTTTAAAAATATTTTTTTGACTTTCTAAATAATTTTTCTCTGCCTCTTGTCACCTGTCTTGTCTTGTTGCTTGTATCTTTCTCCATCATCTTCCTGTTTTGCTCCTTGACTGACACGCCATTATAATTTTTTGTAGGCTGGAAAATTAGGTAGCTAAAGTCAATTTGAAATATGGTTGAATAAATAATAGACCCTGGAGTTGAGAGAGCTTTCTTGTGAGCCAAACATATTCTCTTTAGTTTATAGACTTTGGAACATAACAGTTGACCTTTATGTACTGTTGTGAGGTGATAGTGCTTTTCATAGGAAACTGTGAGATAGCACCATGTTTCAACCAGATCCCTAATTGAAATATTTTCAGTGGCTTAGAGAGAAATTCATTTTTAGCAAAAAGTTGACCCCCAAACATCCAGAGGAACAAAGGAGCACTACAGAAAGAAGAAAGCCAGAGACCTGAGGAGATGCCTAGATGCAGTGTGATTGGTCATTTTGTCACATGGAAATAATAAAGTCTCCAATTTTCTGGGATTATCAATAATCTTTTTAAACTGACATCTGCAAGTGTGGAAGAAGATGCAGGAAACTTGAGAAGAGGACAACAATGAAGAGAAGCCTAGAGAAGATGAGCAAGACTGGTATGAAGAGCAGATTGACCCAGGAAAGAGGAAAGACAATGGCAGCACGGTGTCCTATATAGACAAACTTTAGTTTATGCAAAATTTTTCCAAATAAATAGGAAATAATTGACAGAGGAAAAGGCTCTAGAATTAAAAGGACTTGGAGATTTCATGGGGGAGTTAGAAGGAAAGATCATGTTCAGTTTTGGACATGTTGACTTTAGGGTGTTTATTGGACATCTAGTTTGAGGTGTCTTGAAGGCAGTTTGAAGATGAGGTTGGAGGTCAGCAGAGAGAAAGGGACAGAATGCATGGATTTGAGAATCATCAGCATACAGATAATTAAATTCATGGCAGCTTATGAAATCACCAATTAAAATAATATAGAAGAAGAGAAGAGATGTACAGCATATCTAAATAGGTGAATCATCTTTAAAAAAACAAAAACAAAACAATGCTACTCTGTTTCTTCTTTTACCTATCCTGCTTCTTTTGAATCACATTTACTATTCTGATAACATATGTGTATCTATCTTGAAGCAACAAGGGACAGGTAGAAGTAGGTGATAATCCAGAGACTGAAAAGGAAAGGTTAGGCAAGTAGGTGAAGTAGGAAAGATATTGCCATTAAATATTGCCATTAAACCCATGGGAAAAGAAAGTGTCAGAGGGAGGAAAGTAATCAGCAGTGCCAAAAAGCTACAAATAGATAAAGGACAATGAGGACTAATAAGAAAAGAAAATTGGATTTAACATTTAGGAAAATATTGGTTACTTTAGAGAGGTTTCCTTTAACTCATAAGTCCAGGAACCAGATCTCAAGGGTTGAGATTTTGAAGAAGTTTGATGCAAGAAGTGTAGAGAATCCTTTCTAGGAGTTTGGCAATGAAAGGAGGAAAGAAATAGACAATAAGTTGAAGGGAAGGCAGAGGTAATTTTTGTTTGTTTTTTGAAGAATAGATCTGGGCTCAAAGTCAAGCTCCATTACCTCATTACGTTGAGCAAGTTATTTTCTTCTGTTCTGTTTCTTCATCTGTAAAATGCATGCTTTAAAGGGCAAGATAAAAAAAATTAGTTAATAAGAAATTGATGATTTGAGGGGATCAAATGGTGTATTGGAAAGGCAAGTTTCTGGAATAAATAGGAAAAATTAACATTGAAGGCTTGTTAGGAAAACTGATCTTAGCAAGAAGGGCCATTTAATCAAGAGTTAGCAGGAAAGGATAGATGGAAATGAATGTTAAGTAATCGAGGAGAAGAAAAGGATGCAGTTAATCTATAAATTTTAATTAAGTACCTGCTGTGTGCCAAGTGTTTTGCATAGTGCTGGGAATACAGAAGAGGAAAAGAAACAGTTCTTGCCCTCAATGAGCACACAATCTAATGAGGGAGAAGATGACAAAGCAAACTTTATCCAAATAAATAGAAAATAATTGACAGAGGAAAAGGCTGTATAATTAAAAGGACTTGGAGATTTCAGGGGGAAGTTAGAAGGAAAGGTAATGAGTTCAATTTTGGACGTGTTGAGTTTAGGGTGTTTATTGGACATCTAGTTTGAGGTGTCTTAAAGACAGTTAAAAGATGTGAGGTTGGAGGAAGAGAACCCAGGTTTGAACATGAAGGATGCCTCATATTAGAGGATGTGATCTAGAAAAGGACCCAGAAAAGGAGAGAAAAAGCATCATGAAAACTTAAACATAAGATAGTATAGAGAAAAGAATGATTAGCATTACAGAAGCGAGTAAGGAGAATGAGAATTTACTAGAGGTCATTGAGTTTGACAGCTAAGAGATAGTTTTTTTGGAGAAGGCAATTTTGGTGGGATGAGGTTAAAAGATTGGGAGGAGAGAAACTAGAAGCACCTTTTGTCTACAGCCTTTTCAAGTTTAGCTACAAAAGGTAGAAGAGACTGATGATAACAGGGGAGATCAAATAAGATGCCTTTTAGGATGGAGGAGTCATGAGCATATTTATAAGTAGTTAAAGTGAGCCAGTAAACAGGGAGATTGAAAATAAATCAAAGAGAGGTATGACAGAAGGGGGACAATCTGTCATAGGAAACAAGTTGGAATAAAAACACTTGAACAAGTAAAGCCTTGGTAAGGTATTCATCTTGTGAGACAGGTGAAAGAGGAAAGAGTGGCAGAAGAAATCTGAGTAATGGGAGGTGAATGAAGAGGGAGCTAATGTCTGATGCTTTCATTTTTTTTCTTTAAAATATGAGCAATGGGAAGCAATGGATTTGAGGAGGGATGAGAAGGTTTAGAAGAGCTGTTTTGAGTGTGGGATAGATAATGAGTTGGAAAGGTAGGTTTAATAGGATTGCCTAGCAGCAGTGAAGGCCCAGGCTTGAAGTTGTGAAACATAAATTTGTAGTAGACTCAATTAGAATGATACTTATTCAAGAGCATGTATATAGAAGTGAAGGCAGCAAAAGATGGAGGTGATGAGTACTCCAAGTCTGAAAGCTGACTGGACATAACAGTATGACAGAGAGTTAGGGATTCAAGAAAAGGAGATAGTAAAATGTTAAAATCTTTCACCAAAAGGACACGATTTAGAAAAGAGAAAGTGGTTAGTAGTAGAGAGATGATTTGGAAGAGAATTGAGGGGTCAAAGAATTGGAAGTCATGATGTAAACAAAAACTAGTGTTTTGTAAGGGAAGGCAGAAGGAGAGATGAAAACCAGTAGATTGTCCAAAAAAGGGGATTTAAAAATTCTTCAACATTCATGGGTGATGGCAAGATCAAGGATATGACTATATGTGTGGTTGAGATGAAGTGGAGGAAGAGAAGGTAATAGATTGAAATAAGTTAAGGAACTAGAAAGATAGGGTATTTGAAGAGAGTCAGTATGTCTCTCAATAAATTAAGAGATTAATATCTTCCAAGTGAGGTGGGGAAAGTATTTGGAGGCTTGAGAAGATTTGGAATAGTAGAAAATCAGAAGAAAACAAATAGCAGTACTGTAACAAGTTCTTAGTTGAAATTAGATAACCACATTTATAAGGAACTCATGTAGTAATGTGGTATAATTGCTGTCATTTTTGTTAAGTAGTTCATGACTATAAGCAGAGAAAATAGATGATATATGTTATGATGTAGAGGGGATTCTTACTCAGTTATGATTTGGACTAGAAAACCTCCAAGGTCCATTCCAAGTCTGGAAGTCTGAAATTCAGGAATGGTGTATTGGGGAATGGTGATATAGTATCTCAGGATATCATTTCTGAAATGTATTATGTTTCTTTCTTTTTAATTTAAAAATATATTTTTACCTATTTTGCTAAGTATTTCCCAATTTCTTTTCTTTTCTTTCCCTTTCTTTTTTTCCCTTTCCCTTGTCTTTCCTTCCCTTTCCCTTTTTCCCTTTTCCCTTTTCCTTTCCCTTTCCCTCTTTTCGCTGAGGCAATTGGGGTTAAGTGTCTTGGCCAGAGTCACACAGCTAAGCAATTACATTTTCCTTCCTTCCTTCCTCCCTCCCTCCCTCCTTCCCTCCTTCCTTCTTTTTATTTACCAGATATATACATGGGTAATTTTACAACATTGACAATTGCCAAACCTTTTGTTCTAATTTTTCCCCCTCCAGATGGCAGGTTAACCAATACATGTTAAATATGTTAAAGTATAAATTAAATACAATATATGTATACATGTCCAAATAGTTGTTTGCTGTACAAAAAGAATCAAACTTTTAAATCATGTAGAATTAGCCTGTGAAGGAAATCCAAAATGCAGGCGGACAAAATTAGAGGGATTGGGAATTCTATGTAGTGGTTCATAATAATCTCCCAGAGTTCTTTCACTGGGTGTAGCTGGTTCAGTTCATTACTCTATTGGAACTGATTTGGTTCTTCTCATTGTTGAAGAGGGCCACATCCATCAGAATTGATCATCATATAGTATTGTTGTTGAAGTATATAAATAATCTCCTGGTCTTGCTCACTTCACTCAGCATCAGTTCATGTAAGTCTCTCCAGGCCTTTCTGAAATCATCCTGTTGGTCATTTCTTACAGAACAATAATATTCTATAACATTCACAATTCTCCAATTGATGGGCATCCACTTAGTTTACAGTTTCTGGCCACTACAAAGAGGGCTGCCACAAACATTCTTTTTTTTTTTTAAACTTTATAATTATAAATTTTTTTGACAGTATATATGCACGAATAATTTTTTTATAACATTATCCCTTGTGTTCATTTTTCCAAATTTTCCCCTTCCTCCCTCTACTCCCTCCCCTAGATGACAGGCAATCCCATACATATTAAATTAATTAAATGTTACAGTATATCCTTAATACAGTATATGTGTGTAAATCCAATTTTCTTGTTGCACGTTAAGTATTGGATTCTGAAGGTATAAGTAACCTGGGTAGATAGACAGTAGTGCTAATATTTTACATTCACTTCCCAGTGTTCCTTCTCTGGGTGTAGTTGTTTCTGTCCATCATTGATCAACTGGAAGTGAGTTGGATCTTCTTTATGTTAAAGATATCCACTTCCATCAGAATACATCCTCATACAGTATTG